>NC_090651.1:51106413-51321413 GCF_040937935.1 Hyperolius riggenbachi | reverse complement strand
TTTGAAATTTGTTTTAAATAGTGTACCTAGCACTAGGCTAGCTACACATGTGCCCCAAGTCCCCCGGCACCGCTCTGATCCCCCCGGCCGCCGCCGGCTATATTTACCTAGCCGTGATCCCGCGAGAACCGCAACTTCCCCGAACAGCTTCTGTCGTCGCCATGGAGACAATCGGACATGACGTCTGATCTCATCTACATCATGCGCAGTCCCGATCCTCCCCATAGCGATGCCTGGAGGCTATTGGAGGGGCTGCGCCATCGCGGGTTCCGGGGGGGGGGGGGGTGTATAAGGGCGGCGATCGGGGGGATCATAGGGTGACAGCGGCGATCGGGGGACACATGCGATCCCCTGCGGCGGTATGGACGAGTTTAGCTCGTCCATGCGGCTCAGGTGGTTAAACCACCAGCAAGCAAGAAAATACTCAGAATAATGTCACAGTACTTTTCCACCTACTTTTTGGTACTTTTCAATTGCAGAGTGCTGAAAAGTTATTTTCAACAGATGAAAAATGATCTCCGACTCCTAGTGAGGAAATAGTGGCATCTGGTCCACGTACAGGAAAATATCAGCAGATTGTGAATCTGCCAAAATAAGTCTGGAAAAATAAAACAAGTATTCATAACTGTGTCATTTTACTCTGAAAGCCTGAGGTTTCTGCCTCCTCCAATGGGCTAGAGACGCCCCTACAGGTTTAAGAGGTCAGATATTGTAAAAGTCAGGAAGCCATGCTGCTCCTGGCCTGCTGATTTTGTCATCACCACAAGAGTGGACACTGCAGGAACTCTGCAAAAGGACATTACAACAGGACTTCTATTTCCGACGGATATTAACCACTTCCGGATTCTCGGAGCGTATATACACGCCCCTGAATCCAGAAGTGTATACCATGGAAACGGCCGCTCGTATGAGTGGCCGTTCCATGTCAGTTCCCGGAGGGTGTCTCCGTGAACACCCTGCGAGCCGATCGGCGGCTCGCAGGGTAAATGTAAACACACGGGGAAGATCTTCCCCGGTGTTTACATGTATACGGCGCTGCTGCGCAGCAGCGCCGTAGAGGAGATCGGCGATCCCCGGCCTCTGATTGGCCGGGGATCACTGGCATCTGATAGGCTAAAGCCTATCCCATCAGGCGCAGGACGGATTTCCGTCCTGCGCCGCTCACAGGGGGAGGGAGAGGGAGGGAAGGGGAAGGAGGCCAGGAAGCGCTGCGGAGGGGGGCTTTGAAGAGCCCCCCCCCCGCAAGCGCAAGCAGCCGGCGGCAATCAGACCCCCCCCCAGCAGGACATCCCCCTAGTGGGGAAAAAAGGGGGGAAGTCTGATCGCCCTGGCTGCTAGCTGATCTGTGCTGTGGGCTGGAGAGCCCACGCTGCACAGATCAGCATAAAATTTCATGGTGTGGAAGTGGTTAGAAACGCCATGTAATCCAAGCACTGAACAGGCCAAAAAAAACTAAGGGCTTTTTTTGTTTTATGTTATCCTTTTTATTTTAATGTTTGTTAAATTGTACATTTTTCTATAATATTTTAATGCAATGTTTTACTATTTAATAAATGTTATAAAATCATTTACAGCAAACCTGAAAAAAAATGATGAAAAATGAATTGTATGTTTAGTACAGATAATTAAAAGAACATTGGTAGCAAAGTAAAGAGTCTCATATTTTTTATTTTGATTTACAGTATATAGCAGTTTTGAAAACATGCTTTGTTTTATAAGCTATAAAATAAAGCAGCAATAACGACCCTTTGAACTTTCCTGCAGTAAAACCTTATCTCAAGCTGTCTCTCACTGTTTCTTGCCTGTTTAATTGCTTCAGAAAACAGGACTGTATTTGCCCCAATTTGGGTTAAATAGCTCAGAGCAGCTCTTTTGCATAGATAACAACAGAAGCTTTTGAACGCTTCCTGTACTGGAAAACAATATGAGGCTCTTTTCTTTGGTACTAATGTTCTATTTCTTAGCTGTACTACACATACAGTTCATTATCTTATACGTTTTTTTTGCTTCAGGTTTGTTCGCGGTATGGACAGATATATTCGTCCATACAAAACATGCTGTGAACAGTAGAAACGTGCATACACATCAATACTCTCCTGCACTGTATACTAGACCCTTGCTTGACACATTTTGGCAAGTTACAGGAAAAAGTTATAAAAATTAATTTTATCACTTTTTGAACAAAAATCCTGGGGAAATTGAACGCCAGGGATGTTAAAAGCAGTGCTGGTCGTAATGGAAAAAGCTACGCTTACGGATCATTACGCGTAATTTTACGCTATTACGCATTACGAAATTACGCTTACGGCATAGACATTCAATTTCGGTACATGTCTGTAATTACGCATAGCACTTACGCAATTCGCGTAATTTTACGCTATTACGCATTACGAAATTACGCTTACGGCATAGACATTCAATTTCGGTACATGTCTGTAATTACGCATAGCACTTACGCAATTACGAGTAAGTATACCGTAATTCAGGTTATTACGTTATAGGCTTACGCGTAAAATCCTACTAGCAATTAATGCGTAAGGTCATGCTGCCAAGCGGAAAAGTTGACGCATGGATCAATGTTAGGTAGCTGCCGACTTTAAGGGTTAATAGCAAAGCCCCCTTAAGTGCTAAGAGCCTCAAATTTGGAGAATATATTAAGGAGATCATAAGGAATAAGAGGAAAAAATTTTTTTTTCAAAAAGACCTTATAGTTTTTGAGAAAATCGATGTTAAAGTTTCAAAGGAAAAATATATACATTTAAAAACCCGCCGACTTTAACGGTTAATAGCAAAGCCTGCCTAAAATTTAGGAACACCAAATTCACAGGGTATATTAAGGGGATCAGTGGGAATAAGAGGAAAAATTTTTTTTCAAAAAGACCTTATAGTTTTTGAGAAAATCGATGTTAAAGTTTCAAAGGAAAAATATATACATTTAAAAACCCGCCGACTTTAACGGTTAATAGCAAAGCCTGCCTAAAATTTAGGAACACCAAATTCACAGGGTATATTAAGGGGATCAGTGGGAATAAGAGGAAAAATTTTTTTTCAAAAAGACCTTATAGTTTTTGAGAAAATCGATTTTTAAGTTTCAAGGGCAAAAATGTCTTTTAAATGCGGAAAATGTCATTTTTTTTTGCACAGGTAACAATAGTGTTTTATTTTCATAAATTCCCCCAAGTGGGAAGAGTTTTACTTAATTCGTTCTGAGTGTGGGAAATATAAAAAAAAAATGACGTGGGGTCCCCCCTCCCAGACCTCTTTAACCCCTTGTCCCCCATGCAGACTGGGATAGCCAGAATGCGGAGCACCGGCCGCGTGGGGCTCCGCACCCTGACTATACCAGCCCGCATGGTCCATGGATTGGGGGGTCTCGGAAGGGGAGGGGCAGCCAAGCTTTCCCCTCCCCCTCCGAGCCCTTGTCCAATCCAAGGACAAGGGGCTCTTCTCCACCTCCGATGGGCGGTGGAGGTGGAGGCCGCGATTTCCTGGGGGGGGGGGGGGTTCATGGTGGCATCTGGGAGTCCCCTTTAAAAAGGGGTCCCCCAGATGCCCACCCCCCCCTCCCAGGAGAAATGAGTATAGAGGTACTTGTACCCCTTACCCATTTCCTTTAAGAGTTAAAAGTAAATAAACACACAAACACATAAAAAAAGTATTTTAATTGAACAAAAAACATAACCACGAAAAAAGTCCTTTAATATTCTTAATTAACCATTAATACTTACCTGTCCCTTTAAAAGCCAGTTCCCACGCAATATCCTCGGAAATATACTAATCAGTTACAATGTAACAAAGTTATTACAATGTAACAACTTTGTTACTTTGTAACACCATCGCACCCGACGTCACTCGCCGCTCACCCGCCGGCCGCCGCATACACGCTAAGTCCCCGCCGGCTCCCGCCGTCCACTCCGCCCACACCTGTCACCCATATACATGCTGGCACCCATGGGTGCCAGCATGTATATAGGTGACATGTGGGAGAGGCGGGGAGGGCAGCGGAGCCGGCGGGGACTTAGCGTCCCTTCACCCAACAGAGCTCTGAGCTATATTAGCTCAGAGCTCTCGAAAGCATCTTTGTATTTGGGCTCCAAGGAGCCCCATTGGTCCTTAGCAGACCATTGGGGTTCCTTCTGATTTGAAGGAACCCCATTGGTCTGCTAAGGACCAATGGGGCTCCTTGGAGCCCAAATACAAAGATGCTTTCGAGAGCTCTGAGCTAATATAGCTCAGAGCTCTGTCGGGTGAAGGGACGCTAAGTCCCCGCCGGCTCCGCTGCCCTCCCCGCCTCTCCCACATGTCACCTATATACATGCTGGCACCCATGGGTGCCAGCATGTATATGGGTGACAGGTGTGGGCGGAGTGGACGACGGGAGCCGGAAGGGACTAGCGTGTATGCGGCGGCCGGCGGGTGAGCGGCGAGAGACGTCGGGTGCGGTGGTGATACAAAGTAACAAAGTTGTTACATTGTAATAACTTTGTTACATTGTAACTGATTAGTATATTTCTGAGGATATTGCGTGGGAACTGGCTTTTAAAGGGACAGGTAAGTATTAATGGTTAATTAAGAATATTAAAGGACTTTTTTCGTGGTTATGTTTTTTGTTCAATTAAAATACTTTTTCTATGTGTTTGTGTGTTTATTTACTTTTAACTCTTAAAGGAAATGGGTAAGGGGTACAAGTACCTCTATACTCATTTCTCCTGGGAGGGGGCGTGAGCATCTGGGGGACCCCTTTTTAAAGGGGACTCCCAGATGCCACCATGAACCCCCCCCCAGGAAATCGCGGCCTCCACCTCCACCGCCCATCGGAGGTGGAGAAGAGCCCCTTGTCCTTGGATTGGACAAGGGCTCGGAGGGGGAGGGGAAAGCTTGGCTGCCCCTCCCCTTCCGAGACCCCCCAATCCATGGACCATGCGGGCTGGTATAGTCAGGGTGCGGAGCCCCACGCGGCCGGTGCTCCGCATTCTGGCTATCCCAGTCTGCATGGGGGACAAGGGGTTAAAGAGGTCAGGGAGGGGGGACCCCACGTCTTTTTTTTTTTTATATTTCCCACACTCAGAACGAAGTAAGTAAAACTCTTCCCACTTGGGGGAATCTATGAAAATAAAACACTATTGTTACCTGTGCAAAAAAAACTGACATTTTCCGCATTTAAAAGACATTTTTGCCCTTGAAACTTAAAAATCGATTTTCTCAAAAACTATAATGTCTTTTTGAAAAAAAAAAATTCCCTCTTATTCCCACTGATCCCCTTAATATACCCTGTGAATTTGGTGTTCCTAAATTTTAAGCAGGCTTTGCTATTAACCGTTAAAGTCGGCGGGTCTTTAAATGTATATATTTTTCCTTTGAAACTTTAACATTGATTTTCTCAAAAACTATAAGGTCTTTTTGAAAAAAAATTTTTTCCTCTTATTCCTTCTGATCTCCTTAATATATTCTCCAAATTTGAGGCTCTTAGCACTTAAGGGGGCTTTGCTATTAACCCTTAAAGTCGGCGGCTTTTTTATATTATACGGGAGCGTAATATTACGCGATTACGGCAGACTGTGTAATTTCAATGGGAGTTTACTGTCTTACGCGTAATTTGTTACGCGTAAAACGTAACCCCACGGTCTACGCGTAATTAATTACGCGTAATACCGTAACCTTACACGTAACGCTTACGGTGCATTTGTAGTGAATTACGATGCGTAATTACGCTAATGCGTAATTTCGGCCCAGCACTTGTTAAAAGGCTAATCATTCGGTCCTGCGAATACACAGAATTAAAACTAGCCTCTGAGAACGTTATTGTAGAGAAAGAGATTGTGTTTTGCAAAGTATAAAGTTGTTTTTTATGTAACTTTTCCTGTTTAGATTTTGTATAAATGTTTAGTTCAGGTCGTGTTCCTGTATAATACACGTAGAGTCAAGCAATTTGATTGTATTGCGTCATCTCGCAAGAGGTGTGATTTGACGGGTGCTCGCGCTCATGCGAGCTCCCGTCGATAAACACAGCGGGGCACAGTGATCAGCCTGCCAGCAGCTGATCAGCGCTGGCAGGCTGTTTTCTTTGTAACAGAACTAAAAATGTATATACTGTATAGTCTTACGCAGCGCTGTGCAGAGTACAGTCTTGTCACTTACTCTCTCTCAGAGGGGCCCACAATCTAATCCCTACCATAGGCATATGTCTATGTATGTACAGTGTAGTGTATATATTGTTGTGTAGGGCCACTTTAGGGGGGGAAGGGGGGATAAAAAAATGCACAAATGTATTTTTTAACATGAAAAATCGCAGCAGCAATCAAATACAACCAAAAGAACGCTCTATTTGTGAGAAGAAAAGGAGGTAAAATTCATTTGGGTGCTAAGATGTAGGACCGAGCAGTAAACTGTTAAAGTTGCGACGTGCCGAATTGTAAAAAATGGCCTGGTCACTGGAGGCTATAAAACTGTGGCCCTTTTTCTCGTTTCGCAAAAGTTGGGAGGTATTATGACTGCCTTGTGGCCACAACTAGTCCTGCTGTGGAGAAGGGGCCCTGCATCAGAGTGGTGAGTAGTTGGGCCCCCGTAGCCTTGATCCCCCTTGCAGCTCCACACTGTGATGATTTGCTCAGCTGCCTGTGCAGGCAGGCAGCTTTCTGACCATTGTGTAGGTTTGCATGCTGCAGGACAGTTTTGCAGCTTGTGCTTGCAGAGGAATTTGCATACGTTGTCATGCAAATTGCCTGGCCACATTCATTGGAGGCATGTACTATAAGTACTATGTCTTTCCCACAATGCTTCGCTGGTCATAAGGAGTCTTCCTGTGAAACACTCGGGAGAGTGTCAGCCATGCTCTTGGTTTGAAGATCAGCTTAGAGTAATTCCTGGAAACTGTGCTAGGCAGGTTCCCTAAGTGCAGTTAGGATTGTTTATCTGTTTGTTTGTTCTGTTGCTGTTGTCCTGTCCCAGCGGTGGTGGACAGGAAATGGTTCTGCTCTCTGTTCTTGGAGTATAGCTGGTGCAGCGGTTGCTACCAGCTATCTCTTCTGTTCTGTCTCCTGGGATCGCGCTAGCCACTTTTCGCTAGCGCTGTGGATCCTTCTGTTCTGTCTCCTGGGATCGCGCTAGCCACTTTTCGCTAGCGCTGTGGATCCTTCTGTTCTGTCTTCCTGGATCGCGCTAGCCACTTTTCGCTAGTGCTGTGGATCCTATCTCTCTCTTGTCCCTGTTTTCGTGTGTCTGTCTTGTCTGCTACGACCGCTTGCTGGAGGCTCGGTGAGGTAACCGTTTAGCAAGCGTTCGCGTCCTCTGTTTCATGTTTGTCTGTCGATGGTTAGTTAGGCGTGCTTGTCTCTATTGTGCTTATCACGTGGAGACCGCGCATAACCGCGTGCACTGTTGCGAATGAGTGCAGTGTTCGCGGTTAGCTAGCGTTTGTTATTTTCCATATCTCCTCATTGTATGATTTGCTGTGCCTTTGCGATTCTCGTGCTCCGCCTTGCTGTAGCCTTGTGTCACGTCTGGCGATCGCACCTCTCGCGATCGCGTTCCTGCTTCGTATCTGCTGTGGTGTGTGCACAGTTGCGGGTTGGCGACTAGTTTTATGCACACACACACAATCTGTCTCTGTGCTCACTCTCAATCGCTTCTCTTGCGATTACGGTTCTTCCCTTCATACAATTCCTGTCTGGCGTGTGTGGTAGAGCAGAGGAGCTGTTCCTCTGCACTCCACAGCTCCACCTGCCGTCAGGAATTTCCCTCTGCAGGTGCATTGCACCTACTGCTGGGTTCCTGCAAATTTATACGCTTGTGGAGGAAATCCGCCGTGTCAGCGCACGTCTGGTGCGCTGACCACGGAGACGATTCCACAATCGTTACAGTATGACCAGCCCAACCAAAATTCCCAGGGCAGAGGGAACCTTTGATTTGCTTCAGATGTCATTGCCTGAGACAAACGCGTATGTGGATCCTATTATAGGTAGGATCGCACGCTATATTAAAGCAGTTAAAAAATCTGTACTCGTTCCTGATCCCCACCCATATGGAGATTATTTAGATACCGGGTTGTTTGAACCACCATTCGCCTCATGGGAAATCGGGGCCTTGGTGGAAGAATTTGATTTTGATTGGAAAGCCTTTTGCGATTTTTACATCGCAAAAAGCGAAGATGTCTTGAATGATTGTCTTGACTCTATGTACCTTTTGATTGATTCTGATGAATGTGATGAGTGTGTTGTGGATCTGGTGATGTTTGTATGGCAGACGATTTTGGATGAATTACACACACACCAATCAATTGATCCCAATAAAGAGGTAAAAGTTTCCTGTTCTGTTCCTGCTCCAGTTCCATCTGTAGACTGTGCGCACTATGATTGTTCATCCTTTGTTAAGAGTGCATGGGAACCCCCGTTTGAGAAATGGGAGATCGAGCTCCTGGTCTATGAATTGGAAGGTGATTGGAGATAGTTTTGCAATCATTACCTTTCCTAAAAAATGAAGCAGTTTTGTATTCGTGCATTGAGTCTGCGTGCACTTTAATCAAGACTGGTGAATGTATCTCTGACTTTGTGACTCCGCTGTTTGACGTGTGGAGAATGATTTTGGATGAACTACATGCGCTTCAATCTGCTAATTCTTGTAAAAACACATTGTCAACGGACGATTGTTCCAATCCTCTGGATTTAAAGAAAGTGAGTTCTGAATGCATTTCCTTTCCCAAAGCTACTGAGTGTTTGAAGCCTGAGTGCAAGTCGTTCAGAGCAGTTGCTTGTGTGGAAGTTGAACCAGTGCGGTCTGATGTCGCCACTGCACGTATGGCTGCAAAAGGTCTGTGTGGTCCTTTGTCTAAGAAAGACAGATATTTTCCCTCAGGTTCTCTGAGATCGTCCATTTATGAACCTACTATGGGGAAAATTCCTAAGTTATGCAACTTTACGAAAATTATTGATGTGTCTAATAACATTTCTTCTGTTGTTGTCGCCACTTCTTTTGCACATGAATCTATGCCTTATTCTGTTCACACCTGTGAAGGCCTGTTGCCTAATGACAGTTGCTCAAGTGTTTCTGTCCCAGATGCTTTGCAGTCTGCTACGCAGATCGCGGAGGTTTGCGCAATGGAAGCATCAGTTTCGCAACCTAAAGCGATCTTGGATCCGCAAATTTTGCGTTCTGTCTCCTCGGATTCGACATCGTTAGCCGAGTCTAAGAGTGAGACAGCACTTTGGTTTTACGAATCTGACTCTGAAGCATTTTTGCTGGGTCCAGAGAAGGTTTCTCTGAGCCTGCCCTGTACCATGAATAACAATATGATGTCCAATCACACTGACATTTGGGAACCCCTTTGTTGTTTTGAAGAAAGTTCTGACTCTTCACCCTATACTTTGGATCAATATTGCCTTGTACAATATCTCCTGCAGTGTCCCTAGAGGCTCGTCTAGGTATTGCTGCTATTTTCACCTGTTTTTCTGCAGTTTTGGAATTGCAAGCTAGTTTGACTGCTACGCAGAATTCTGGGTGCAGTGAGATTAAAGTTAGGGAGTCAGTGTGTGGTCCAGTGAATATGCCTGTACATTCCCCTCATGATTATGAAATTCAATCTCAGTTTATGGTGGAACCTTCCTTGGGACATCTGCCCTGTCCACAAGATAAAGTTCCAGTTTTGCCCTGTAACATGGATAGTTCAGAATCCTTCCTAGAAAACTTGAAAAATGATGTTCCTGAGGTCTTGTTTGATGTTCTGGAGGTCTCCGAGTTCCTCCCAAAGGGTGCAGAACTTGTAGGAGATGTCTCCTGCCCCCCAAGTCCTTCTGAGGTGTTACCCTCTTCCGCAGGCATTGCTGCCTTGCTGGCTACTTTTTCAGCTCTGATGGAGCTTCACTCATATGTAGTCAATGATGATATTATTGTCACAGAAATTTCTGAATTTGTATCCGAGTCTTATTTTGAAAGTCCAGTGCCTGTGACCTCCACTCATGATGATTCTCTGCCCGGTACTGGTTTTGGTCTTGTCGTGCCGGACTCTGAGGTTGGCAGTTCCCCGACATGTCCAGAGGTTTCTCCTGTGCTGGTGTACCCCAGTGTGCTCTGTGACCCAGAAAGCCCAAGTGTGCCTTGGTTACCAGCGTACTCAGATGCTTCCTCGGTGGAGACATGCTCTGATATGGCCTGCCTGCTTGCATGCCCAGAAGTGGTCCCTGAAAGTCTTGATCTTGATGGGTGTCCTCGTAATTCTGAATCCGGAATTGTCATTGGTTCCATGGGGGTTCTTGGTAATTCTCCATGTGAGCCTGGTGATTGTTCTGCCCTCTTGGGATCTCTGTGGAGCTTCAAAAGGTTCTGGGAGATTCCGGGAGAAATTTTGCTTGGTACCCTGGATAAGATCAACGGTGGCTTTTGTGTTGTAAGGGACACTTCGAACAGGTATTGTGGCAGGTTTAGTATTTTCGGACGCTCCTTGGAAGGTGGTGGGTTTTGTCTGGAGAGTGTCGATGGCTTCTTCTCTGGCGTTCACAGTCCTGATGGGTGTTATACTGAGACTGGTAGTACTGGTGGGCATGTTTCAGTGGATTCTGTTTCCGATGAGGTCGGTTTCGGGTGGACTGACTCTGGAATTGGACCTTGTCGGGCTGCCCCGACCTTCATGAGTCTTCTGTTAGAGTGGTTTGGAGATATCAGTTTTGAGGGTCGTCTGGAATTCGACCCTGGAGGTGGGGGGGTACTGTGATGATTTGCTCAGCTGCCTGTGCAGGCAGGCAGCTTTCTGACCATTGTGTAGGTTTGCATGCTGCAGGACTCTGGGAAGAAGAGCTTCTGTCAGTTTTGCAGCTTGTGCTTGCAGAGGAATTTGCATACGTTGTCATGCAAATTGCCTGGCCACATTCATTGGAGGCATGCACTATAAGTACTATGTCTTTCCCACAATGCTTCGCTGGTCATAAGGAGTCTTCCTGTGAAACACTCGGGAGAGTGTCAGCCATGCTCTTGGTTTGAAGATCAGCTTAGAGTAATTCCTGGAAACTGTGCTAGGCAGGTTCCCTAAGTGCAGTTAGGATTGTTTATCTGTTTGTTTGTTCTGTTGCTGTTGTCCTGTCCCAGTGGTGGTGGACAGGAAATGGTTCTGCTCTCTGTTCTTGGAGTATAGCTGGTGCAGCGGTTGCTACCAGCTATCTCTTCTGTTCTGTCTCCTGGGATCCCGCTAGCCACTTTTCGCTAGCGCTGTGGATCCTTCTGTTCTGTCTTCTGGGATCGCGCTAGCCACTTTTCGCTAGCGCTGTGGATCCTTCTGCTCTGTCTCCTGGGATCGCGCTAGCCACTTTTCGCTAGCGCTGTGGATCCTTCTGTTCTGTCTCCTGGGATCGCGCTAGCCACTTTTCGCTAGCGCTGTGGATCCTTCTGTTCTGTCTCCTGGGATCGCGCTAGCCACTTTTCGCTAGCGCTGTGGATCTTTCTGTTCTGTCTCCTGGGATCGCGCTAGCCACTTTTCGCTAGTGCTGTGGATCCTATCTCTCGCTTGTCCCTGTTTTCGTGTGTCTGTCTTGTCTGCTACGACCGCTTGCTGGAGGCTCGGTGAGGTAACCGTTTAGCAAGCGTTCGCGTCCTCTGTTTCATGTTTGTCTGTCGATGGTTAGTTAGGCGTGCTTGTCTCTATTGTGCTTATCATGTGGAGACCGCGCATAACCGCGTGCACTGTTGCGAATGAGTGCGGTGTTCGCGGTTAGCTAGCGTTTGTTATTTTCCATATCTCCTCATTGTATGATTTGCTGTGCCTTTGCTATTCTCGTGCTCCGCCTTGCTGTAGCCTTGTGTCACGTCTGGCGATCGCACCTCTCGTGATCGCGTTCCTGCTTCGTATCTGCTGTGGTGTGTGCACAGTCGCGGGTTGGCGACTAGTTTTATGCACACACACACAATCTGTCTCTGTGCTCACTCTCAATCGCTTCTCTTGCGATTACGGTTCTTCCCTTCGTACAATTCCTGTCTGGCGTGTGTGGTAGAGCAGAGGAGCTGTTCCTCTGCACTCCACAGCTCCACCTGCCATCAGGAATTTCCCTCTGCAGGTGCATTGCACCTACTGCTGGGTTCCTGCAAATTTATACGCTTGTGGAGGAAATCCGCCGTGTCAGCGCACGTCTGGTGCGCTGACCACGGAGACGATTCCACAATCGTTACACACATGCAACTCTCTCTGTAGTTACGCCTGTGAATGGCACCTTTCATAGTCTTCTCAACACAGGCTTTCTTTTAACAAAAGCTAGGATCCCTTTTAAAATATGTATATCTGTTCCTTACATGAAGGCGGCAGATTTGTCACCGTATTTCCGGCAATCAGGCTTTATGCTGTGAAGAAATAGGCTACAATCACAGGTGCTTTGATTAGAGTCTGCTGCCTGGCAATCCTCGCTCTTTATAGTGCATTACTCTAAGTGCACCTCTATCTGTCCTTTTCTAAAGTGCTGCTATTCATTATCATTAATAATACATTTTACATTATTATAGTCAGCTAGTCTAGAAGAATTCTGCACAGAAAAATATGTTCTAAAATGGGTCATCAGTAAGTAAGTCTGCATATGGCACATGAGCTGCATATTAGCTGCCCTTTCAGCCACCGCTGCTTCTAATCCTTAGAGGCAGGCCACTTCCTGATTATCTGACATTGGCAATGCAACTGTTTATACTAATGTAGCTGTGCGCAGCCACATATTAATTTGCTATGTGTTGGATTTAGCAACATTATTACAGTGCAGTAACTGCAGTACAGTAAAGCAAGCACTAGATGTCATTGTCCATAAAGTGCTGCAATGCTCTCTATGGTATTGTGATCTCCTGTATTCACTCTGTAAAAACAAGGAACACCAAGAGCCCCAATAGTGTAATATGTACTGGTAAATGGTTACTAGATAGAGTACATATTAATACTCACAAACCAGGGTTACCATTAGGCAACCGCTGTAAAGGCAGGTGAAGAGATTTTCCTGACCCCACTCAGGAATAAGAAAAGATAGAAGACCGAGAGCCCAATATAGTGTAATATGTATAAGTAAGATTGGAGGTATAAATGACTTGTAAGAATTATACTCACAAACCAGGGTTGCCAAGAAAGCAACCACTGTAAAGGCAGGTGGGGAGAACAAGCCTGTCCCCACTCAGGAGTAAAACGTCGCTCTCTGCGGATAGAGAATTTTTAGGGTGGGTCACCCTTCCACCAAGGGTGGACTTCTGAATGCTTGCAGGTGTACAGAGGCGCCGGGAGTATAAAAATGGCTAAAATGTTTAAAATGTTTAGGTTGCGGCGGTGGACCGGCTAACCACAAACTGACAACAAGGCTGTTGATTTTTCAAAAATAAATATACATAATTTATTCGATTGCTCCCAATAAAGTCGCAACGCGTTTCACGGGCAAAGAGACCCGCTTCTTCAGGCAATAAAGACAGGAGCAACAACACAGCGTCTGGTCTGGTTGATGCTTGGCACCTCTGCCTCTGCCTCTCTCCCTTGCCTTTCCCTGCAATAGAGCTCAGGCAGCCGCCTCGATCCATACCTCTGTCGCGCAGGCGCAGCAACAGACAAGCGGTCTGGGAGGGGGGATCTCTGGCACAGGGGAGCAGAGCAGGAAAAAAGTTTGCATACAGCAAGTGGACTAAATGGGCGCCACTGTAGGTAGCAATACAAAATAGTGGGATTTGGTAAATAGCTATACTGTACATCGGGCTCCCAAATTTCAGCTCTGTAAATCATGAAGAAGGTTTCGCACACAACCAAGTTCAGAAACTTTGCACTTTTATTATACCATCACACACCAATACAGCATCTGACCGTTATTGCCAATGATCGTTTCGGGGCCAAGACGGTTCCCTTTGTCAAGGCATAGGGCAGCCAAAAAAACATACGTATGTTTTTTTCTGCCCTATGCCTTGACAAAGGTGACCAACTTGGCCCCCTGAAATAATAGTTGGCAATAACAGTCAGATGCTGTATTGGTGTGTGATGGGAAAATAAAAGTGCAAAGTTCCTGAACTTGGTTATGTGCCGAACCTTTTTCACGACTTACTGTACGAATGGCCATTGGGTTCCAGCACTGACCACACTCACAATGGTGTGTGATCCTTAGGACTTGGATACCTCAAATTTCTGCTCTGGCATCCAAAGACCGCTATTCTGTATTGGCAGCTCTGGCAGCCCCCAAATAGTCCACTTGCCGCATGCGCCCTTTTTTCCGTGCTCTGGTCTATCTGTGTGTACAGACCACTCTTCTCCACTGCTATGTTTATGTATGGTATCTGTGTACAGGGATGTTTTTAGGCGCAGTTGCCTAGTGCACAACCTGCTGGCCGGGTTCCAAAGGCCCTATAGAAGCTATGGTCCATATGGTATGAAATAATGTTTCAAGTATGGTGCAAAAAATTTACCCAAGCTATGCAGGGGAGTAATAGCCCTGCCATAGGTGGTGAAGTGGGCCTGATTATGGGGTGCATTCATACTATACCTTGTCTCGGTGGTGAATAGTTTCCACCTCACTCCTCTGTGTAGTCTCTGTGCAGCCTATCACCCTACAGCTCCCAAATGCCTGTCAAGTTTCATGAGCCGCAAGATGGAGTGAATAGGACCTGTCCTTTCGCAGAGATGAGGTGAAATATGAAGATCTACTACGGCTGCTCTGCAAGATCTCAGGGGATGGGGGGGGGGGGAGGAAGTCGGGAGCTGCACACATAGGGGAGGTTGAGGTTTTAGGGGCAGTGCACACAGGGGCCCTTGGTGTTTTGTTTTTTTAAATTAGCCCGCACAGTGTGTGTGTGTGTGTGTGTGTGGGGGGGGTGTTTGCTTTCAGCCTGCCAAATTTTCCTGGGGTGGCCTATTTAAAGAGGAACTCCAGTGAAAATAATGTAATAAAAAAGTGCTTCATTTTTACATAATTATGTATAAATGATTTAGTCAGTGTTTGCCCATTGTACAATCTTTTAAATCCCTGATTTATATTCTGACATTTATCACATGGTGACATTTTTACTGTTGGCAGGTGATGTAGCTGCTGCATGCTTTTTTGGCAGTTGGAAATAGCTGTAAACAGCTATTTCCCACAATGCAGCAAGGTTCCCAGACAGGAAACTGCCAAGAGTACATACTTTTCTTGTTTCTTTGTGGGAGGGGTTTCACCACAATATCAGCCACACAGCGCCCCCTGATGGTCTGTTTTTGAAAAGGAATAGATTTCTCATGTAAAAGGGGGTATCAGCTACTGATTGGGATGAAGTTCAATTCTTGGTCGGAGTTTCTCTTTAAGTTACACCCCTGAAGCTATGCCTTATCATCTAGCCCAGGCATGGGCAAACTCGGCCCTCCAGCTGTTACGGAACTACAAGTCCCACCATGCATTTGCCGATATGAGTCATGACTGTGGCTGTCAGACTCCTGCAATGCATTGTGGGACTTGTAGTTCCTTAACAGCTGGAGAGCCAAGTTTGCCCATGCCTGATCTAGCCAGACCTAAATTAGGATAACAGTGGTGTCTTGATTAGCCATAATTGATTAGTCAATGATTGGTCAGTTTTACCACTTCCATGTAGTATGAGGGCCAACAGATTTTGAATGCTATGGACAGATTGTGTAGGTAAGCTCTCCTACTACATGGAAATGAGAAATGTGGCCGGCCATTGCCCTATTAATATTGGATGTGTGTGTACTCACCCATTGACATATCATTTGATTATCTCAGCTCTTCTGGTTCCCAATATTTAGCTTGATATATGTTGAGACACACATTAAGATTATGCATGGGGGCATTCCGATTGTAGTCAATTTACAATATAAGAGTCTGGCTAGAGCAGGGATGTCAAACCGGTCCTTCGAGGGCCGAAGTCCTCACACATTTTGGACACAGCTCAAATTAATTGATGGGTCTGAATCAGGAAAGGTGTGGTCTATCAGGCAGAACACATTCCTCTCTTTCTCAGTCCATCCTAAACACTGGCATGGATCTGGCCCTCCAGGCCTGGCGTTAGACACCTGCGGGCTAGAGGCAGGAGTACATATTGTGTATCCACTGCTAGTGTTGCAGTCTACGAGTAGCTACGAGTACATAGCTACTCATAATCGAAATTTAAATTAGATTGTGCTGACCACGGCCTAGTTAACTTACATATGCCACTGCCTATAGACGATGCATTCCCCTTGTGGGCCACATAACTCCACTACTAACTCATTCACCGATTGAAGCAGGAAGTAGTGGATTTACGTGGCCGGTGAAAGGAACTATAGTCTATAGGCGGCGGCAGAGGTAAGTTAACCCCCCTTGCTGCAGTCAGCCCGTTCTAATTTAAATTTCGATTATGAGTAATTAGCTACTCATAGAGGCCCCTGAATGAGTCACGTATGACGAAACGTGTAGGGAGAAGCCAGGGAACACGCTGATGCTGTGAGAAGGAAGTAGGCTAGCCAGGAGTGGACATATTGCCCTGAGTTCCGTGGCCAGGGCCAAAGGTCTGTCTGTAGCTGCCTATATTGGAATAAAGGAATGTTTTATTGAAAATCTGGAGTTGTATGACGTGGTTCTGCAGAGATTATCTGTGATGAGTAAATTGCAAGTCTGGCTTCGGTGAATGCATTCATAAAGGGGGAACCATCTCATGTCCCAATAAGGTGGTAGCACATTCCCCAGGAGTGCAGCACAGGGTGACTACTGTGATTATGAGTAGCTAGCTACTCGAAGAGGGCAACACTAGCCACTGCTTGAAGTAAGCAACAGGTGCCGGCGATAAATAAAATATTAATGCCTTTTTGCTAATATTTTACTATAGACTCACCTGAGCCTGTTCTCAATCTAACCCTTCCTTCCTGATGCCTAACCCTGTTCCCAGCTCCTTTTCTCTTACACTCAGCCCAAAGGATCAAGACTAAAGTAGCTTATTGACTATTAGGAGTCAATAGGCTATGGAGCCTTGTGTTGTTCTGCATCATACTACCCACAACCTCAGATCAAAAGGATCCAATAACTTGACCACCCCCAGAGTCCAACTAAAAACCTTTTAAGGCCCTTTCTTTGTTTCATATTGCCCCTCCCCTTTGGAATTCCTTACCAAACTTAACCACTTAAGGACCAGCTAATGCCCATAGGCGTCAGCAGGTCTTAAGTGGGTTACCATGGAAACAGCTGCTCGATCGAGCGGCCTTTCCATGTCAGTTCACGAAGGGTGTCTCCGTGAACAGCCTGAGAGCCCCTGAAGAAATCCTTGCTGTTTACATCATACGGCGCTGCTGCGCAGCAGCGCCATAGGGCAGATTGGCAATCCCCGGCCTCTGATTGGCCGGAGATCGCCGTCATTTGATAGACTGAAGCCTATCCTACAATGCGCAGGACGGATATCCGTCCTGCGCAGCTCACAGGGGGAGGGAGAGGGAGGGAGAGGGACGGAGCGCCGAAAACGCTGCGGAGGGGGGCTTTGAAGAGCCCCCCCCACAAAGCGCAGCAAGTCTGCGGCGATCAGACCCCCCCAGGAGGACATCCCCCTAGTGGGGAAAAAGGGGGTAAGTCTGATCGCCCTGGCTCTATCCTGATCTGTGCTGCGGGCTGGAGAGTCCACGCAGCACAGATCAGGCAAACCACCCCTGGTCCTTAAGTGGAAAAGTGAAAAGCCACCGGTTTAGTCTGGCATTTATGATCATGTAACATTTTCCCCTGTACACATCACTATGTACTGATCTGAGACAAGCTTATGTGCTTTGGGTGACAAAGGGCTTTACAAATGTTTTGTTATTGTTGTTCTTCTAAGTACTTCCCTATGTAATCTGTACTTATAGCAGATAGGCTGTCTATTTTGGGCGCACCGTCTGGGAGCACAAACAAACTGTTCGGAGAGTCAGGACTGCTGAATTCATGAATGATGTGCACTTTTTTACAGCATCAGATGACAAGTATACAACTAAACTGTGAGACAGAGAGATATCACTGTGATAATCCAACAAAGATTTGAAAATATGGCTTCTAAAGTGAGTCTGAAGCCTTATAAAAATCCTATTTTTATTTGACATTTATCTTCTGCAATATCACCAATGCTAAAACGCTGCATCCCCGCGGCAGAACGCTGGCATTAAATCACCCAAATCCCCGGGGCAATATGTGGGGAGTGCTTCCTGGTAGAGGCAGAGCTTAGTGCTGTAGCTCTGCCTCTACTCGCGTCAATCCCTGCTGATCGCCGCCTCTCCCCGCCCCTCTCAGTCTTCTTTCACTGAGAGAGGCGGGGGAGAGGCGGCGATCAGTAGGGATTGATGCTAATGGAGTGAGATACAAAAGTGACATGAATGTTTGATTGATTGAACGATAAGATTGGTGTCCACGATATATATGTTAGCCTCTTTTATAAGTCAGTTATAGCTCAAAATAACACATTTGTTCATTCTCATCAAAAACTGGCTATGAGATATTTCTAATCATAACACTCTCATGGAAGATTGACCATGAGAGTGTTGCTATCTAACCATAACATTCTCATGGGAGATTGACCATGAGAGTGTTGCTATCTACAACACTAGTCAAAATATGAGATCAGGGCCGGATTTACAGCTCAGGAGCCTATAGGCACAGAAGTTCTGGTGCCCTAAACTCCTCCCTCAGCACAGGCCACACCCCCAAGCTACACCGTTTACTCTTATTAAGTAAAATAGAGCAAGGTAAGGTAGAGATTACTAAAGACAAGAACCGAATACAAACAATATGCAGATATTATCAATAATATGAGGAATTTACCAAATATAGATCAATATTACCATCAACAAGCACATCTAAGGTAAAGAGGATAGTCTGTGACATGACTATGTATTCTGTAGTGCTGCAGAAGATGTCAGTGCTATATAAATACATAATAATAATATGTTAGGACATATGACTATGGCAGGGATTAGACTGTGAGCGCCTCTGAGGACAGTCAGTGACATGACTATGTACTGGGTAAAGTGCTGCAGAAGATGTCAATGCTATATAAATGCATAATAATAATATAGTAGGACTTTAGACTTTGACTTGGGTAGGGATTAGATTGTCATTGACATGACTATGTACTCTGTAAAGTGCTGCAGAAGATGTCCATGCTATGTAAATGCATAATAATGATATGGTAGGATATTAGACATTAGATATTATGCTAATATTAGATTGTGAACTCCTCTGAGGGCAGTCAGTGACATGACTATATACTCTGTAAAAAGCTTCAGAAGATGTCCATGCTATATAAATACATAATTAGAATATGGAAGGACATTAGATATGACTATGGTAGGATTAGATTGTGAGCTCCTCTGAGGACAGTTAGTGACATGCCTATGTGCTCTGCAAAGTGCTGCAGAAGATGTCTATGCTATATAAATACTAAATAATAATAAAAAGCTAGGACAATAGACTATCTATGGTAGGATTTACAAGGGCGTACAGAGGGTGGGTATGACGGGATGCACAGAGGGTGGATACGACGAGACACACAGAGGATTGTCACAGGGACGCACGGAGGGTGGACACAGGGAAGGACGCAAGGAGGGTGCGCACAGGGAAGGGATGCAGTGGGCACAGGGAGAGACCCACAGAGCAGGCATCGGGGGGGATGCAGTAGGCACAGGGAGGGGGCACAGAGGGTGGGCATGGGGAGGGACGCACAGAGCAGGCACTTGGCGGGACGCAGTGGGCTCAGGGAGGGAGGCAGAGAGTGGGCACGGGGAGGTACGCAGAGAGTGGGCACTGGCAGGGACGCTCATAGAGTGGGCACAGGGAGGGACAAAGTTGGCTCAGGGAGGGTGGCACAGAGATTGGGCACGGGGAGGGAGACACAGAGCGGGCACTGGGAGATACGCAGTTAGCACAGGGGGGGGGAACAGAGAGTGGGCACTAGGAGGGGGGCACAGAGAGTGGGCACAGGGAGGGACACAGTGGGCTCAGGGAGATGGGCACAGAGATTGGGCACGGGGAGGTACACACAGAGCGGGCACTGGGAGATACGCAGTTAGCACAGGGAGGGGGAACAGAGAGTGGGCACTAGGAGGGGGGCACAGAGAGTGGGCACAGGGAGGGACACAGTGGGCTCAGGGAGATGGACACAGAGATTGGGCACGGGGAGGGACACACAGAGCGGGCACTGGGAGATACGCAGTTAGCACAGGGAGGGGGCACAGAGAGTGGGCACTAGGAGGGGGGCACAGAGAGTGGGCACTGGGAGGAATGCACATAGAGTGTGTATAAAGAGTAGTAAAAACAGAAAAAATGAGAGAGAATGGGGAAGTGAAAAGTGAAGAGACCAGACAGAGTACATTACCTCCTTCCTCTCTGTCATTGGTCCGGGCTATATGGCCGTCATTAGAGTTGGGCCGAACCTCCGATTTTAGGTTCGCGAACCGGGTTCGCGAACTTTCGCGAAAGGTTCGGTTCGCGGTAAAGTTCGCGAACCGCAATAGACTTCAATGGGGATGCGAACTTTGAAAAAAAAAAATAATTATGCTGGCCACAAAAGTGATGGAAAAGATGTTTCAAGGGGTCTAACACCTGGAGGGGGGGATGGCGGAGTGGGATACATGCCAAAAGTCCCCGGGAAAAATCTGGATTTGACGCAAAGCAGCGTTTTAAAGGCAGAAATCACATTGAATGTTAAATGACAGGCCTAAAGTGCTTTCAAACATCTTGCATGTGTATACATCAATCAGGTAGTGTAATTAAGGTACTGCTTCACACTGACACACCAAACTCATCGTGTAACGCACCGCAAACAGCTGTTTGTGTAGTGACGGCCGTGCTGGACTGGTGCGCACCATGGCGAGAGTGCACGTTTTGGTGGCTTTACAGCCCATATGGTCACCTGGCTGATGTAGCTGAATGACAGAACAGTGACTGTCCAGCTGATCAAATTTGGTCTGACCACAATGAGGCAACGACCTTATTATCGTGGGTGTGCCCCCCGAGACACTCATCTAGGCGCCGGTCATTGCTCCATTGTGATACGCAAGCCCCTTCACCACGGCAAGGTAATGATCACGAAGGGGAATGGGCGCATGTACATGCCTTTTCTTTTGTTGTTGCAGCTGACCGCAGTGCAGCCAGAAAAATTAGGCAGTCATGTACACGCACCCGAAAAATTATTACAGCGGCCGCTGCTAGCAGCGGCCTAAAAAATTCAGCAATCCGCCTGGAGTCCCGGACCCTGTTGGTGGTGGCGGAGAAGGTAGTGAAGCGGCCTGCAGGCAGACATGCTGTGTGGAGGGACTGGGAGCGACTTAGTCTTCTTGGGGCAGGCCAGGCAGCCAGTCACACGGCGTGCAGGCAGAGATGCTGTATGTGCGGGGACTGACTTAGTCTTGGGGCGGGCAGCAGCCCTCCGGGATCCATGCCTCATTCATTTTGATAAAGGTGAGGTACTTAACACTTTTGTGACTTAGGCGACTTCTCTTCTCTGTGACAATGCCTCCAGCTGCGCTGAAGGTCCTTTCTGACAGGACGCTTGCGGCAGGGCAGGAGAGAAGTTGGATGGCAAATTGGGACAGCTCTGGCCACAGGTCAAGCCTGCGCACCCAGTAGTTCAAGGGTTCCTCATCGCTGTTCACAGCAGTGTCTACATCCACACTTAAGGCCAGGTAGTCGGCTACCTGCCGTTCCAGGCGTTGGTGGAGGGTGGATCCGGAAGGGCTACGGCGAGGCGTTGGACTAAAGAACGTCCGCATGTCCGACATCACCATGAGATCGCTGGAGCGTCCTGTCTTTGACTGCGTGGACACGGGAGGAGGATTAGTGGCAGTGGTACCTTGCTGGCGTTGTGCCGTCACATCACCCTTAAAGGCATTGTAAAGCATAGTTGACAGCTGGTTCTGCATGTGCTGCATCCTTTCCACCTTCCGGTGAGTTGGTAACAGGTCCGCCACTTTGTGCCTGTACCGAGGGTCTAGTAGTGTGGCCACCCAGTACAGCTCATTCCCCTTGAGGTTTTTTATACGGGGGTCCCTCAACAGGCAGGACAGCATAAAAGACGACATCTGCACAAAGTCGGATCCAGTACCCTCCATCTCGTCTTGTTCTTCCTCAGTGACGTCAGGTAAGTCAACCTCCTCCCCCCAGCCGCGAACAATACCACGGGAAGGTTGAGCAGCACAAGCCCCTTGCGATGCCTGCTGAGGTTGTTCTCCTGCCGCTGTCCCCTCCTCCTCCTCCTCCTCCTCCCCCAAAGAAACACCTTGCTCATCATCCTCTGAGTCTGATTCGTCTTCTGCACACGACTTCTCTTCTTCCTCCTCCTCCTCCCTCTGTGCTGCCGCAGGTGTTGAGGAAACAGCTGGGTCTGATGAAAATTGGTCCCATGCCTGTTCCTGCCGTAACGGTTCCTGGTCACGCTCATTCACAGCTTCATCCGCCACTCTACGCACAGCACGCTCCAAGAAGTAAGAGTAGGGAATTAAGTCACTGATGGTGCCCTCACTGCGGCTCACCAGGTTGGTCACCTCCTCAAACGGCCGCATGAGCCTGCATGCATTCTCCATCAGTGTCCAGTTGTCGGGCCAGAACATCCCCATCTTCCCAGACTGTTTCATTCTACTGTAGTTGTAGAGGTAGTGGGTCACGGCTTTCTTCTGTTCTAGCAGGCGGGAGAACATGAGCAGGGTCGAGTTCCAGCGAGTGGGGCTATCGCAAATGAGGCGTCTCACCGGCATGTTGTTTTTGCGCTGAATTTCCGCAAAGCGTGCCATGGCTGTGTAAGACCGCCTCAAATGCCCACAGAACTTCCTGGCCTGCTTCAGGACATTCGCTAAGCCAGGGTACTTTGCCACAAATCTTTGAACCACTAGATTCATGACATGTGCCATGCAGGGTATGTGTGTCAGCTTCCCCATATGCAAAGCGGCAAGCAGATTGCTGCCGTTGTCGCACACCACGTTGCCTATCTCCAGGTGGTGCGGGGTCAGCCACTCATCCACCTGTTTCTTAAGAGCAGCCAGGAGAGCTGCTCCAGTGTGACTCTCCGCTTTGAGACAAGCCATGTCTAAGATGGCGTGACACCGTCGTACCTGGCATGCAGCATAGGCCCTGCGGAGCTGGGGCTGTGTAGCTGGAGAGGAGAACTGCCACTCAGCCAAGGAGGAGGAGGAGGACGGCGAAGAGCATGTAGCAGGAGGAGAGGAGGTGGCAGGAGGCCTGCCTGCAAGCCGTGGAGGTGTCACAATTTGGTCCGCTGCGCCCTGCTTGCCATCGTTCACCACCAGGTTCACCCAATGGGCTGTGTAGGTAATGTAGCGGCCCTGCCCGTGCTTGGCAGACCAGGCATCCGTGGTCAGGTGTACCCTTGACCCAACGCTCTTCGCAAGAGATGACACCACTTGCCTCTCAACTTCATGGTGCAGTTGGGGTATGGCCTTTCTGGAAAAATAAGTGCGGCCTGGCATCTTCCACTGCGGTGTTCCGATGGCCACAAATTTACGGAAGGCCTCAGAGTCCACCAGCCGGTATGGTAACAGCTGCCGAGCTAAAAGTTCCGCCACGCCAGCTGTCAGACGCCGGGCAAGGGGGTGACTGGCCGAAATTGGCTTCTTCCGCTCAAACATTTCCTTCACGGACACCTGACTGCTGCTGTGGGCAGAGGAGCAGGAACCGCTCAAGGGCAGAGGCGGAGTGGAGGAGGGTGCCTGTGAAGGTGGAAGGGAGAAAGCGGCAGAAGCAGATAATGCACCTGATGGAGGAGGAAGAGGAGAAGGAGGGTGGCTTTGCTTTTGTGTGCTGCTGCTGCTTTTGCTCAGGTGGCCATCCCATTGCTGTTTGTGCCTTTTCTCCAGGTGCCTTCGTAAGGCACTTGTCCCTACGTGAGTGTTGGCCTTTCCACGGCTCAATTTTTGTTGGCAGAGCGAACAGATGGCTTTGGTCCGATCTGAGGCACACACATTAAAAAATTTCCACACCGCTGAGCCACCCTGGGATGTGGGCACTATGGGGACCTCAGCAGCTGATGCTGAAGGGCAAGGCGGCTGGCTGTACATAGGTGGCGATACATGGTGCCGGACTCTGCCACCAGCTGTTTCTGACGAAGAGCTGCCCCAGCTTCTTTCAGCAACTTCTCTCCTCCTACTACTCTCTGACTCCCCCTCTGAACTGTCCCCCTCTTCATCTCCTCTATTGGGTACATACAGAGGATCCCTATCATCGTCATCATCGTAATCATCCTGCCCAGCTTCGCTTGCCTCAGACAAATCCAAACATGCACCAACATCAGTAGGTCCTTCATCCTCCTTACACGTTACATCCATAATGTTGCCGCTTAACTCAGACATATGAGCTGGTGAAAATTCATCTGGCTGTAACAACAATGGCTGTGCATCAGTGATTTCACCACTAAATAATTCTTGCGAAGTGTCAAATGCAGCGGAAGTGGTGCTAGTAGTAGCACTGGTGGCTGAGCAAGATGAGGTGTTCTGTGTCGCTAAATACTCAACCACGTCCTGACAATCTTGGGAGGTGATGGGACGTGCCTTCTTCCGAGCACTGTACTGTGGGCCAGGTCCACACGAAATTACATTTACACGACCTCGCGCAGACCTGCCGGGTGGCCTTCCTCTGGCTCTGCCACTACCTCTTCCTCTACCTGTTTTGTCCATATCGGGTATGCACGGAGTGGTATATCACACTGCGTGCACTCACATAGGTAGGTGGGTTCACTTAACTGCACAGGTATGCGCACTGATGCGGTGGGTTCACTGAACAGAACAGGTATGCAGTGGCGGGTTCACTAAACAGAACAGGTATACAGTGGCAGGTCCACTGAACAGAACAGGTATGCAGTGGCGGGTTCACTTAACTGCACAGGTATGCGCACTGATGCGGTGGGTTCACTGAACAGAACAGGTATGCAGTGGCGGGTTCACTTAACTGCACAGGTATACAGTGGCGGTTCACTAAACAGAACAGGTATGCAGTGGCGGGTTCACTTAACTGCACAGGTATGCGCACTGATGCGGTGGGTTCACTGAACAGAACAGGTATGCAGTGGTGGGTTCACTTAACTGCACAGGTATACAGTGGCGGTTCACTAAACAGAACAGGTATGCAGTGGCGGGTCCACTGAACAGAACAGGTATGCAGTGGCGGTTCACTAAACAGAACAGGTATGCAGTGGCGGGTCCACTGAACAGAACAGGTATGCAGTGGCGGGTCCACTGAACAGAACAGGTATGCAGTGGCGGTTCACTAAACAGAACAGGTATGCAGTGGCGGGTCCACTGAACAGAACAGGTATGCAGTGGCGGGTTCACTTAACTGCACAGGTATACAGTGGCGGTTCACTAAACAGAACAGGCATGCAGTGGCGGTTCACTAAACAGAACAGGTATGCAGTGGCGGGTCCACTGAACAGAACAGGTATGCAGTGGCGGGTTCACTTAACTGCACAGGTATACAGTGGCGGTTCACTAAACAGAACAGGTATGCAGTGGCGGGTCCACTGAACAGAACAGGTATGCAGTGGCGGGTCCACTGAACAGAACAGGTATGCAGTGGCGGTTCACTAAACAGAACAGGTATGCAGTGGCGGGTTCACTTAACTACACAGGTATACAGTGGCGGTTCACTAAACAGAACAGGTATGCAGTGGCGGGTCCACTGAACAGAACAGGTATGCAGTGGCGGTTCACTAAACAGAACAGGTATGCAGTGGCGGGTCCACTGAACAGAACAGGTATGCAGTGGCGGGTTCACTTAACTGCACAGGTATACAGTGGCGGGTCCACTGAACAGAACAGGTATGCAGTGGCGGTTCACTAAACAGAACAGGTATGCAGTGGCGGGTCCACTGAACAGAACAGGTATGCAGTGGCGGGTTCACTTAACTGCACAGGTATACAGTGGCGGTTCACTAAACAGAACAGGTATACAGTGGCGGTTCACTAAACAGAACAGGTATGCAGTGGCGGGTCCACTGAACAGAACAGGTATGCAGTGGCGGGTTCACTAAACAGAACAGGTATACAGTGGCGGTTCACTAAACAGAACAGGTATGCAGTGGCGGGTCCACTGAACAGAACAGGTATGCAGTGGCGGTTCACTAAACAGAACAGGTATGCAGTGGCGGGTCCACTGAACAGAACAGGTATGCAGTGGCGGGTTCACTTAACTGCACAGGTATACAGTGGCGGATCCACTGAACAGAACAGGTATGCAGTGGCGGTTCACTAAACAGAACAGGTATGCAGTGGCGGGTCCACTGAACAGAACAGGTATGCAGTGGCGGGTTCACTTAACTGCACAGGTATACAGTGGCGGTTCACTAAACAGAACAGGTATACAGTGGCGGTTCACTAAACAGAACAGGTATGCAGTGGCGGGTCCACTGAACAGAACAGGTATGCAGTGGCGGGTTCACTTAACTGCACAGGTATACAGTGGCGGTTCACTAAACAGAACAGGTATACAGTGGCGGTTCACTAAACAGAACAGGTATGCAGTGGCGGGTCCACTGAACAGAACAGGTATACAGTGGCGGTTCACTAAACAGAACAGGTATACAGTGGCGGTTCACTAAACAGAACAGGTATACAGTGGCGGTTCACTAAACAGAACAGGTATACAGTGGCGGTTCACTAAACAGAACAGGTATACAGTGGCGGTTCACTAAACAGAACAGGTATGCAGTGGCGGGTCCACTGAACAGAACAGGTATGCAGTGGTGGGTTCACAGCACAGGTATGCAGTGGTGGGTTCACAGCACAGGTATGCAGTGGTGGGTTAACAGCACAGGTATGCAGTGGTGGGTTAACAGCACAGGTATGCAGTGGTGGGTTAACAGCACAGGTATGCAGTGGTGGGTTAACAGCACAGGTATGCAGCCAGGGAGACAAGCTAAGCCTAACTAATCTTTCCCTGAGAGACAGTCTGCAGCAGCTCGCCCTACTCTGACTAATGCAGGCACACGAGTGGCCGTAATGGCCGCCGCTGCCTGCCTTATATAAGGGGGGGTGGGGCTCCAGGGGCTAGTGTAGCCTAATTGGCTACACTGGGCCTGCTGACTGTGATGTAGAGGGTCAAAGTTGACCCTCATAGTGCATTGTGGGGCGAACCGAACTTCCGGAAACGTTCGCCTGCGGGAGGCGAACGCGAACCACCTAGGTTCGCCGGGAACCGTTCGCCGGCGAACCGTTCGGCCCAACTCTAGCCGTCATACACTGCTGGCTGAGGCATCATTGTGTGCGTCCCTGTGACTCCTATTGAAGTAGCTGACTACTACTGTGTCTCCTCTCCTCTATTTCTTGTCTTGTCTCTGCTCTTTCCCTCCTCCATGTGTTTCTGGCCGGCTGTTCTCCTGCACGACACGCTCCAGTGCTCCTTCTCACAGATCAAATGTCCCGCCACAGCCGCCCATGTGTGACGCACACGCAGAGCATCTGGGAGGAAATAAGACAGCGCTGAGCTCTGCAACTCAGTCCTAGAGGCGTACACTCCTAAAAAAAAATACATGAAGTGCTGTGCCGACTTTGCAGCTGCTATAACGAAGCATCTTGGGAGGGCTCCAGTCCGGCAAGACTCCCCCTCTCCCATGCATTGCCTCTCACTGTGCGGCGTCCCCGATCAGCGTCACGCTAAGAGCCAGGCGCAAGGCAGGGTAGTGAGTGACGTCACATCACACACTGCATAGCGGGGAAAATCGGGGAGAGAAAGCCGCCTCTGTCATATAAGGCGCCTGTAGGCATATGCCTACAGTGCCTTATGGTAAATCCGGCCCTGTATGAGATGATGTGCAAGTTCACTTATAAACAAAAATAGTCAGACGTATTCTGTGACACTTCTAAAGCATGTTGTGATCACGCAGTCATGTGCCTTGTCTGCACAGGCGCACTGATACAAGCACATGGTCATCACGCACCCTTATCTGCACAGGTGCATGGATGAAACGTGTTTTACACCTGCGCAGACATTGAATTCTGTCTATATAAAGGAGGGAAAATACTCTTGAGTTGGGGCTTTTGAAGGACAAGCAGACGTGCCGTCTGTTTGAGTCGCCAGGTATTTTCCCCTCCAAGGTCGCTGAGATTCCCCGATCTTCTCTGGGTGATGCTACAATACTTGGTAAGAATATTGGTGCTCACTAATTACTCAAATACAATGTAACTATGATTCTGCAAGCCTAGGTGATTATTATAACAGGATTGTAGCTCAATAAATATCATTATTGAACCTTTCCTCATGTTTTGCTGCAATTTCTTTTACCCACTACGGTGGTGAGCGAAGTTAGAGGGTTCCCTTGGAGGCAGAGCTACAGCACTAAGCTCTGCCTCCCCGGGCAGCAAAATCCACAACTTGGATATTGGTATTTGGGGGCTTTAAATACAGCATTCTGCCGTGGGGATGCGGCGTTTTAGCACTGGTGATATTGCAGAAGATAAATGTCAACTACAAATAGGATTTTTATAAGGCTTCAGACTCTCTTTAAAATTGCCAGGGCATTACTGCTTGCTCTGGGGTTCACTGGTATTATGGACATTAAGCACTCCATGAACAAAACAATTTAAGCACACTGTTGCAAATGTATTGTTTTAATATCGTCTGACACAGCAAACATCTGCATGTTTGGCACTCCAATCGGTCGCCATGGCAACCTTTGTGTTTCCTGGGATCCCAGCCTTATAATGATGCTATTCTACTGTATGTGTTCTGCTGCACAGGGCCAAACATCAGCCCCTGGACTGCTGGGTCCCCAAGCATATGTCAGCGAGAGAGGCAGGGAAAGGATGGAAGCGACCGTGCGCTGAAAATGTCAATATTATCATAGCTGCCAGCTGTCACTGGAATCCAGGGGCCCAACAGGATTTGGAGATCTGTCCCTTTTTCAAACTTTTCATCTCTAAAATGTGGGCTAGTTTTTTTTTCTTTTTCTTTAACCAATATACAGCAATATATACCGTGTTTTTCGGACCATGAGACGCTTCTGACCATAGGACCCACATGGGTTTAGAGCATACATGTCAAACTCCGGCACACGGGCCAAATCTGTCCCTCAGAGACATTAAATTTAGCCCTCAAGGGGTTTCCCCACTCTGCATTATGTTTGGCCCACTCTAGACCACCAGGGAAGCTATATTGGAGGTAAAGCCCTAGATCACCAGGGAAGCCATATGGGGAGGTAGGAGGAAAGCACTAAACACTAGGGAAGTGTATAGGGAGGGTGGGGGCCACTAGACATCAAGGACCTGTGTATGGGAGGGAGGACCACTAGACACCAGATAACTGTATAGGGGAGGGAGGAGGACCACTAGACACCAGGGAACTGTATAGGAGTTGGAGGGGAGTAATTGGACACCAAGGAACTTTATAAGGTGGTCAGTAGACACTGAGGTTGGCCCGCGACTTGGTCCTAGCGTTCAATGTCGGCCCACTTTGTATTTGAGTTTGACACCCCTGGTTTAGAGGAAGAAAACCAAGGAAAAAAATACTAAACCTGGTAAGTCCAAGGTGCATTGGTGTATTGTGGAGCTTCTATCTACAAGCTGTAGGAAGAATTTGCTGTAGAGAAATAGAGGAGTTATGTGCTCAAGGACAGTAAAAGTGATAATGTGATGTTTAGACACATAGAAGAAATGTGATGCAGAGAAAGAGAGCAAAAATGTGCTGCAGAGACATGGAATGGGAAGGGGCTGCAGAGACAGGGGATGTGGAGGGGCTGCAGAGACATGGAATGGGAAGGGGCTGCAGAGACAGGGGATGGGAAGGGGCTGCAGAGAAGGGATGGGAAGGGGCTGCAGAGACAGGGGATGGGAAGGGGCTGCAGAGACAGGGGATGGGAAGGGGCTGCAGAGACAGGGGATGGGAAGGGGCTGCAGAGACAGGGGATGGGAAGGCGCTGCAGAGGCATGGGATGGGAAGGGGCTGCAGAGACATGGAATGGGAAGGGCTGCAGAGACAGGGGATGGGAAGGGGCTGCAGAGACATGGAATGGGAAGGGGCTGCAGAGACAGGGGATGGGAAGGGGCTGCAGAGACAGGGGATGGGAAGGGGCTGCAGAGACAGGGGATGGGAAGGGGCTGCAGAGACAGGGGATGGGAAGGGGCTGCAGAGACAGGGGATGGGAAGGGGCTGCAGAGGCATGGAATGGGAAGGGGCTGCAGAGACAGGGGATGGGAAGGGGCTGCAGAGGCAGGGGATGTGGAGGGGCTGCAGAGACATGGAATGGGAAGGGGCTGCAGAGACAGGGGATGGGAAGGGGCTGCAGAGACATGGAATGGGAAGGGGCTGCAGAGACAGGGGATGGGAAGGGGCTGCAGAGACAGGGGATGGGAAGGGGCTGCAGAGACAGGGGATGGGAAGGGGCTGCAGAGACAGGGGATGGGAAGGGAGAGCTATATGATGACAGGCGGCGACCTCATTATAGGGGTACAGCGCCACCCAGAGGACAGAAGGAGAATTGCAGCAATGGATCCCAGGGAGGTGAGTAAGTGGAGGGCTATCACAGATCTCTCTGTGGTATGATTTCTTCCTGCTTTTAGGGTCTATAAGTGTGTGAAAAAATTGCACCACTTTTAAACCCTAAAATTCGGAAGTAATCATACCGCCAGGGAGGTTAAGCTTCCACACAGAGAAAGGATGACCTATTGAACTTTAAATCATGATCCTGCTGTCAGAAATGTTTATTACAGCAACACAGAAGTTTTGTGATCTCCAATTAGTTTTCCACAAAGCTGCTGCTGAAGTCCGACTTCCCTAGCTCGAGATACAACACTGGCTTAATAACATTTGCAGTGAAAAAATAAATAAAAACTGAACACAGGCAAGTTCTAAGTATGATTGGTACTGTATGTTTACATTCTTATTTCAAAATGTCATATGTCACTTCAGACACACGTTAAGCTGCTGCTTAATGATCCTGTACAAAAGCAATGATGTCCCTAGATATTAGGAACACTTGACACCTGCGACCCAGATATGGCAGGTGTTATGACAGCAGGATATAGGTTAAATGGCTGACTGTCTCTCTTTTTCTGGAAATCGCCATGTGGCCAGCACAAGTCTATTGATTTCTCATATTTCTCCAAGAACTACGCCGTCAAGGTTAGATCAGGACTCAGGAATAAAGGAAACGGATGCATGTTGTGAAGGAGTGAAAAATACCGAACACAACGCTTGGAAACGGAGCCAGAAGCCCTGCTAGGTGCAATGTTTCCCCTTCCCAACCGCCATGTGTGATGGAAAAATCACTTCTGATTAAATTGCATGCCCAATTCTATAGTTTTTAGAATGCACAGAGAGAAAATTAAGCTTAAAGCAAATCCTAAGTTAAAAAAAAAAAAAAAAAAAGCGGTTTAACCACTTCAGGACGAGAGCAATTTTCATATATCAGCACTTCTCCCAGTCATTCACCAATAACTTTATTACTACTTATCACACCTAAATGATCTATATATTGTTTTTTTCAGGACAAATTAGTCTTTAAGTGAGTGATAATTTTTGTTTTGTAATTACCTTATTTTCTATTAATTTAAAAGGGAAAATAAGGGAAAAATTTGAAAAAAACACACTATTTCTCCATTTACATCCATTATAGCTTTACAATAAACAGTGCTAACTATAAGTTAAACCCACAAATTGTATTTGCTTATCCATCCTGGTTATTACAGGATTTACAGTAGATTATGTTCCTAGCACAATGTACAGTATATTGACAATATTGTATTTTGAAATTAGGGTGTCTTTTTTCTTTGTGCTTTTTGCTTTCTCATTGTATATTGTCGATGATTACAAGACCTTATTTGCAAAAATAACAGTAATATACCCTCATTGCATACATATTTAAAAAGCCAAGTTCCTAAGATAACAATATAGTTTATTTTCTTTTGTATTCTGTCACTTTGTTTTCATTTTACGAGTCTTGGTTTTGGTATAGAACATATGAAAATTGTATTGCTTTTGATGGAATTGTGTTACTAAAAGAATACACAAGACATAGCTCTTAACCCTAAAACACCTTAAAATCTATTATACTACTTATCACGATTAAAAGGTTACCACATATGTAGTTTTACTAATAATTTCTCAAGTTTGATCATAATTTTGAAAATGAATTTTTATGTTTGATTGAGCTTGTCCCTACCTATTTCTGAGGTGACATGGATCCAAGCTTTAAAACAACATAAAATGTACTCCATTATGTAGTTGTATACTACTGATTACTGATTACTTACTATTTTTACCGTGCTTTCCCGATTTCCCCCCTCACTCCAACCCCTTTCCCCATTTTTCCTCTCCCGTCTCTCTTTTCCAATAATTTTCAAAAAAAAAATGTACAGCATTAGATATTTTCTGTTATAGTTGGATATCTCGGTGTAATCACTATGCCTAGTAGCTGTAAACCCCTACTTGTTAACGCATACAGTTGTACGGACATATGCTTGTTTTGCAAGGATGTGCCACCATTTGCCTATGAATAAAATAAGATTTTTCAGGAAAAAAAAAAAGTCACACAGCCCAGTTATTTGTGTGCTTGGCACTGTACATACACATCTCATCATGTTACATGGCACCTTGTGTGTCCTTTCAGTGGGGGCACCCAAAATATATAAAATACAGGTGGTCCTTTGCTTAGAAATGTTCTGTTCCAAGAGATTTTAAGTTGAATTTTCAAGTTGAGTCCCGTGTTAAACATTATGAAATGTGGATAAATGACTGGATTTGGGCATATACAGTGGGATGCGAAAGTTTGGGTAGCCTTGCTAATCGTCATAATTTTTCTGTATAAATTGTTGGTTGTTACGTTAAAAAATGTCAGTTAAATATATCATATAGGAGACACACACAGTGATATTGGAGAAGTGAAATGAAGTTTATAGGATTTACAGAAAGTGTGCAATAACTGTTTAAACAAAATTAGGCAGGTGCATAAAAAAGAAATGAAATCAATATTTAGTAGATCCTCCTTTTGCAGAAATTACAGCCTCTAAATGCTTCCTGTAGGTTGCAGTGAGAGTCTAGATTCTGGTTGAAGGTATTTTGGACCATTCCTCTTTACAAAACATCTCTAGTTCATTCAGGTTTGATGGCTTCTGAGCATGGACAGCTCTCATTAAAGAGAAACTCCGACCAAGAATTGAACTTTATCCCAATCAGTAGCTGATACCCTTTTACATGAGAAATCTATTCCTTTTCACAAACAGACCATCAGGGGGTGCTGTATGGCTGATATTGTGGTGAAACCCCTCCCACAAAGAAATTCTGAGTATGTACTCTTGGCAGTTTCCTGTCTGTGAACCCTGTTGCATTGTGGGAAATAGCTGTTTCCAACTGCCAAAACAGCAAGCAGCAGCTACATCACTTGCCAGCAGTAAAAATGTCACCATGTGATAAATGTCAGAATATAAATCAGGGATTTAAAATATTTTACAATGGGCAAACACTGACTCAATCATTTATACATAATTATTGTAAAAATGAAGCACTTTTTTATTACATTATTTTCACTGGAGTTCCTCTTTAACTCACACCACTGATTTTCAATTAAATTAAGGTCTAGGGACTGAGATGGCCATGCCAGAACGTTGTACTTGTTCCTCGGCATGAATGCCTTAGTGGATTTTGAGCAGTGTTTAGGTTGTTGTCTTGTTGAAAGATCCAGCCCCGGCGCAGCTTCAGCTTTATCACTGATTCCTGGACATTGGTCTCCAGAATCTGCTGATACTGAGTGGATTCCATGTGTTCCTCAACTTTGACAACATTCTCAGTCCCTGCACTAGAGATGGCCCGAACGGTTCTCCAGCGAACGGTTCCCGGCGAACTTCCGTGGTTCGCGATCGCGGAGAACCGCAAACTTTTCCGGAAGTTCGGTTCGCCCCCATAGTGCATCATGAGGGTCAACTTTGACCCTCTACATCACAGTCAGCAGGCACATTGTAGCCAATTAGGCTACACTGCCTCCTGGAGCCCCCCCCCCCCCTTATAAAAGGAAGGCAGCGTCAGGCATTGGACTCACTTGTGTGCCTGCAGTAATTAGAGAAGGGAGAGCTGCTGCAGACTCTCATAGGGAAAGCTTAGTTAGGCTCTTGTAGGCTTGTTAGCTTGATCCTGGCTGATTGTTATTGCTAAAAAAGCACCCCTCAACAGCTCTTTTGAGAGCTAATCTTGTTCTTGTGATCTATTTTTTGTGTGTGTGTGTGTGTGTGTGTGTCCCACTGATACTTGTGTTGCATATACAGCCTTGGTAATTCCTACTGTGCCCACCTACCTACGTGACCACACGCAGTGTTACTGAGCCTGTCCGGTACCTGTCTGTGTGTGACAGGTGCACATTGTAATACCCATCACTGCATATACCTACTACCTGTTGTTCACTTCAGTGCACCCACCTACCTACATGAGCGTACGCAGTGTCACTGTGCCTGTTTGGTACCTGTCTGTGTGTGACAGGTGCACATTATAATACCCATCACTGCATATACCTACCTGACAGTCACTGTTGTTCTATCAATGAGCTACCACAGCCCGGCAACCATATGGGCTTGAAAACCACCACGGCCTGCACTCTGGCCATGGTGCGCACCAGTCCAGCACGGCCATCACTACACAAACAGTTGTTTGCAGTGCGTTACACAGTGAGTTTGGTGTGTCAGTGTGAAGCAGTACTCTAATTACACTCCCTGATTGATGTATACGCATGCAAGATGTTTTAAAGCACTGGGCTTGAAAACCGCCACGGCCTGCACTCTGGCCATGGTGCACATCAGTGCAGCACGGCCGTCACTACACAAACAGCTGTTTGCGGTGCGTTACACAGTGAGTTTGGTGTGTCAGTGTGAAGCAGTACTCTAATTACACTCCCTGATTGATGTATACACATGCAAGTTGTTTTAAAGCACTTTATGCCTCCAATTTAGCATGCAATGTGATTTCTGCCCTTAAAACGCTGCTTTACGTCAAATCCAGATTTTTCCCCAGGACTTTTGGTGTCTATACCACTCTGCCATGCCCCCCTCCAGGGGTTAGACCCCTTGAAACATCTTTTCCATCACTTTTCTGGCCAGCATAAGTGTTTCTAGTTTTCAAAGTTCACCTCCCCATTGAAGTCTATTGCGGTTCGCAAAAGTTTGCGCAAACCAAACTTTTGAGGAAGTTCGTGAACCCGGTTCGCGACCGAAAATCGGAGGTTCGAGCCATCTCTACCATGCTCTGGTCACACAGCCCCACAGCATAATGGAACCACCACCATATTTTACTGTAGGTAGCAGGTGTTTTTCTTGGAATGCTGTGTTGTTTTTCCTCCATGCATAACGCCCCTTGTTATGCCCAAATAGCTCAATTTTAGTCTCATCAGTCCACCTTATTCCAAAATGCAGCTGGCTTGTCCAAATGTGCTTTAGCATACCGCAAGCGGCTCTGTTTGTACTGTGGGTGGAGAAAAGGCAGAGGACATCACTCTCGCATACAGCATCTCCTTGTGTAAAGTGCTCCAAATGGTTGAACGATGCACAGTGACTCCATCTGCAGCAAGATAATGTTGTAGGTCTTTGGTGCTGGTCTGTGGGTTGACTCTGACTGTTCTCACCATTCGACGCTTCTGTCTATCCGAGATTTTTCTTGGTCTGCCACTTCGAGTCTTCACTTGAACTGAGCCTGTGGTCTTCCATTTCCTCAATATGTTCCTAACTGTGGAAACAGACAGCTAAAAATCTTTGAGACAGCTTTCTGTATGCTTCCTCTAAACCATGATGGTGAACAATCTTTGTATTTAGGTCATTTGAGAGCTGTTTTGAGACCAACATGTTGCTACTCTTCACAGAAATGTAAAAGAGGAGGGCAACTTACAATTGACCCCCTTAAATACGTTTTCTCATAAATGGATTCACTTGTGTAGGTCAGGGATCACTGTGCTTACCAAGCCAACTTGAGTTCCAATAATTAGTTCTAAAGGTTTTGGAATCAATAAAATGACAACAGTGCCCAAATTTACACACCTGCCTAATTGTGTTTAAATGTATGCACCTGCCTAATTTTGTTTAAACAATTGTTGTGCACTTTCTGTAAATCGTGTAAACTTCATTTCACTTCCCAAATATCACTGTGTGTGTCTCCTATATGATATATTTAACTGACATTTTTTATCGTAACAACCAATGATTTATACAGGAAAATCATGGCGATTAACAAGGTTGCCCAAACTTTTGCATCCCACTGTATGTATAGCGAAGTACCGCTACGCGTAGCTTCCGCCCCCTAAGCGTAGTTAACATGTGTATTTGAAAGGAAACTACGAATGCGTCACTCGCGTCTAATTTTCCGCGTGCGGTTGTATGCTTACAAATTTACGCATTGGAAAGGGGAATGTACGCATAGAAGAGTTCTTGGTATCAGCATTTACACAGGAATTAATGCGCAAATTTTTCTGCATACGGGCATAAGCATAAGCATACACTACGCTTCGCACTACGCGTAATTGCGTATTTTAATGCGTAGTGTACGAAATGCATATGAAGCGAATATTTGATTTCGAAGCCATAGTTTGGCGAAGCGTAATTGCGTAAAACTACGCGTAGTTCCAGCTTAGCAAAGTTGGCTGACTACGACCATCCCTAGTGAGCAGCCTTCGTCTTCACCCTGTGGCGAAATTTTGCCGCGGCAATTTCATATGTACGCTGTTGACAGGAGGTCACCAGAAATTCAATGTGGGTTACAAGATTACCTGAATTTAGTGTAAATGGATGCAAATGAACTGGAGTGCTTTCAATGTACTATATACAGAATTTAGGATTCATGTAATGGACTAAAAATCAATCAGGGTGCATGTAATGATTGCACTTGTGCCAGGGTCACATGTAATAGGCTGTAAGAGTGGTGTGTGATGGGCTGCATATTAATGGGGGCGTATGACGGAGTACACATTGGATACAGATTATGGAGGAGGCTGAGGGGCTGCACTTGCACAAGTTCAGAAAATGGTCATACATACATTTATTTTGAAAGAAACAACAGTGGTCATATGACCACCACTGATCTTTATTGTCCATCATGGACAGCATAGCTCTCGTTTGCAGACTCTGAGGGTCATGCCATCAATACTCTTCCTCCTTTCTTCTGGCTGCTCCATCCCTCTCATTCCTCTCTAGTGAAAATAGGCTTATTTGGCCATACATGGAAATTAGGTCATGTGACAGCTGCTACTTCATTTAACCACTTCCTTACCAGCAGTCTCTGGCCCATTAAGGACCAGAGAACGGCACCTACCAACAAATCGCCGCACATACCTGCTGGTCACTCCGCTCCTCCATCCCTGCAGGCCCCTCTCTCTGCCGTCGTTATAATGCCAGAGCTGTGTGAGCAGGTCAGGAGCCGCTTTCATTGGTGCCTGACGTTGTCCATCAATGTAAGCCAATGGGATTGGCTTGCAGCGATGACGGGGTCAGGCGCCAATGAAATCGGCTCCTGACCGGCTTACACAGCTCGACTGTAATACTAACAGCAGGCCGAGTGATGTGCGGCGGGGAGAAAGCGGCAATAGTGGCGGAAGCATGCAGCGGGATGATTGAAATCTACGCCCTGGCAGGTATAATAGTATCAAAACAGGGTGTAGATCCTAATCATCAAGGTCCGGAAGTGGTTAAAGCAATACTGAAGCAAGCTGCAAAAAATGAGTTAGGTACTCACCTATGGAGAGAGAGGGAAGGATTTGGCTTCCATAGAGCCTTGCCGGTCCTCTCTCTGTCCCCTCGTTCCAGTGCCAGGCCCCGGTAAAGTTCTTCAACCAGCTTGGTCGAATACCTCTTCAGCCCTCCTCTGGCAGTCTTCGGAAGTACTTCTCCGAGTTCTTTCAAAGGTGAGCAGATCCATACTTCAAACGCACGAAACCGCAGTACAGATTGGGAGACACAGTTTGGGAACAGTTTGTTCCTCAGGTCCATCTGCTGGTATGAGGATTGTGTTGCTGTGGTCAGTAGTCGGCAGGAGAGTAACTTTTGGTTGAATATAAATATTTTCTTCATGTCCTGACTACACTGAGGTATGAATGTGGTTCTTGTCTCAACTGCTGGAATTGGGGTTTAGCGCAGGGGCATAGCAATAGGAGTTGCAGAGGTAGCCACCGCATTGGGGCCCTTGGGCCAGAGGGGCCCAGAAGGGCCCTCCCTCAACTACAGTATTAGCTCTCTATTGCTCCTGTGTTCATAATAATCACTTCTATAGATACTTTGAATAGTGGTAATTATTAACACACTGCTCCCCATCCCCTTCTTGCACCTCTGACACTGTAGTTGGCATTGGCAGGTTTTGGTGCGTCGTATCAATTGCTATGTATAGAGTGCTTGGGGGGCCCCATTGTAAACCTTGCATCGGGGCCCACAGCTCCTTAGCTATGCCACTGGTTTAGTGCACTTGTTGCCCTGTTACAGATGGCAGAACAGGAGCTTGACATGTTAGGTGACCTGCAATAGTGACCAGAACAGAAGGCTAGCCCCCATGTTTCCATTTCCCAACTAACAAACCAGACAGAAACAGTCAGGATTGCCCTTGCTGCTCTGTTTTAATCTTGAGTGCTCTGAATGCTAGTAGTTTATTTATTGCTAGTAAAGGAAGCTCCAAGATGTACACTTTAAAAGCAATTGAAAAATTAGGTGAGAAACCGAGAGCGCAATATAGTGTAGTAGGTTAGTGTTATTGTATCACAGAGGCGCTAGGCTGAGTCATACACACTTGTTGCTGTATGCTCCATCCCCTATTGCCTGATGAAGCTGGGCCACACCTGCAAAATGCGTTGCTTTGACCCTTTGGAGTGTATATAAAAATGAATTTGCTTGTTGATATAATATCAGCCTGTTTTTTATCTGCTTGGAGGAGGTAAGTACACCGATGCCTCCCCTATTTTTTTAAAGGTTTTAGCTACTTTTATTCTTTTGGCGCCTATATTCATTTCCACATTGTTCGAGTCCACCCCTGGTGGAAGGGTGCTAACCCCTTGTTTCCAGGGAGCAACTTCTTAATCCTGAGTGGGGACAGGTCTAATCTCCCCACCTGCCTATGCAGTGGTTGCCTTAGTGGTAACCCATGTTTGTGAGTATAACTTTACATACTTGCCTCTCATTACCCACATCAATCCAGTACATACTGCACTATATTGGGCTCTCTGTGTACTCTCTCGTTTTCTCGTTGTGTTATTGTATGGTTGTATAGTTAGAGAAGGAGTAATACTCACAAACATGGGCTACCTCATATGCAACCACTACGTAGGCAGGTGGGGAGAACAAACCCGACCCCACTTGGGTTGAAAGGTTGCTTTCTGTAGATGAGGGGAAAAGAAGGAGCCCCCCTCCACCAAGGGTGGACAATAGGGATGGTCAGAAATGCCAATTTCTGATTCTGTAGAATTTCTGATGCGTTTTACAGGAATATCCTGCTTCATCAGGCAAAAATGTGGAAGTCTCTGTCCTTGGCAAAGTAGAATAGAGGCACCAAGCCTACACCTACTGTACCACAGAGACTCCCACATTTTTGCCTAATGAAGCAGGTTTTATGTCTTCAAATAAAGCGGTTTTAGAAAATATGACTACCTGTGTTGTAAACTCAGATGTCCTTTCTAACCAGATTTTAGTGTACCGGTATTTCACCCCGTTACCAGTGTTCATTTTCTTTCAAAACGATGGTCGTTTTTACTTTATTCCCACCCTACCACTGTCTCTCTCTACCAGCTGCTGTCATTATAAAGCCTTGGAAGATGGTTCTTGCTTCACTTCAGGACTTTCTTGGCCTGTAGGCATGACAGAAGTAATAATAGCCCGTCCTGCAGTGGACCTATTCTGGAGATCTACAGAAACTGGTCATCCCTCTGTTGCAGCCCTTGCAAAGAAGCACCGTGGAGGAAAACGTCAGTGCGGTATAAATGGCTGAAATAAATAGACGTCTCTGGTTTCAGTGGCAGCGTTGCTCAGAGGACGTTATAATGATCCTGTTACCCATCATAAATGGCTCCAGCCCTGCTTAATGCTAACCCTAATGAGAGGTGGAGAAGCATTTGCTTGTTATCCCATCACAAGGATGAATTTCTCCTTTGCTCTCGCTAAAACAGGCTCCATCACGCTTCCATTTCTAAGACGGCTGGAATAATGATGTCTGGCAGTGGGGGCGTCAAAGCGTGGCCGTCCCACCTGCCAGATCTCCCATGAAAGGAAGCTGAAGTCCGTTTCGCACATACGGAGATCTCTCCAGGTGCCGCATTTCAGCACAGAATAATTATGAAGCAGCATCAGAGACAGAGCATCAGGAACGACTCTCCAGGCAGGCAGAGTGTGGAGTATGTGATAGATGGAACAGAATGCATTTACTTGTAATATGAACAGAAACGTGAAGATTTCTTGATTAAAGGGAACCTGAACTGAGAGGGATATGGGAGATGCAGGGCCAGCCCTCCCAATGAGGCAAAGGGGGCATTTGCCCCAGGGTCCCTGAGTGCTTCCAGTCCCCCTATTCCCCCCCTCCCCCTTCAGAATGTCCTCCCCGGGGCCCCTGGGAAATTTAGTAAGGTCATCTCACCTGTCCCGGCATGTGGTCCCCCCATGCTCCCATCTTCATCCTACCTATCCTGAAGCTTCAAGGCTTCCTGGATATGTGCATATCTGACCAGACTAGCAGTGGTCAGAGATATCTGGTGAACCTGTTCCCAGTAGGGTGCTTATAGTGGAGGATCTTATTGCTTATGATTGAACATTTTGGTGGCAAAGAGGCAGAAGCGATGGAATTGTGAAGAACAATGAACGTGCATTAAAAGGGACTGCTTATGGATGTGCGCTAAACATTTGATATAGTGTGAATAGGTTTGCCTAACCCAGGTTGAAGCGCACTCTGGTGAATGTAGTTTTTAGCTATAGCACTTTCATATATCTTGATGTACTTTAAAAGAAACCTAAAGTGGGAGGAATACAGAGGCTCTCATTTTTATTCACTTATAAACAATGCCAGTTGCCTGGCTGAAATGCTGAGCTTTTGACTTTAGTTGTTTTTCGATCAACCATATAACATTCTAAAATGATGTATTAGTAATAATAATACTATTATCAGGGCCGTATTTACCATAAGGCACTGTAGGCACGTGCCTACAGGCGCCTGATGATGGAAAGGCGGCTCACTCCCCTCCACAAGCCCCTCCCTCCCTTCCCTATAGATCTCCCTTCAGTCAGGGGCACCTCTAGCTACTTAAGACTGAGGTTCTTCTAGCTACCTAATACTTAGGGTCACCTCTATTGATTTAGTATTGAGGGTTCTTCTGGCTACCTAATACTAAAGGGTACCTGTTGCCAACTATGACGGGCAAGGGAAGTAAGGGAGAAGTGACAGCTGGAACAGCCAGGACACTTGTGGGGCAGTTTGTTGGGGGCTTGTAGGTTCATGGAGGGTGAAGTGTAAGGTGCCAGGACATCTGTGCCTGTAGGCTCCCATGAGGTAAATCCGGGCCTGACTATTATTATGTGTGTGTGTTATTATTATGTGAATTTTATATGGTTTCAATAACAAATATATTATTAAATGTTTGTTTATGTGTTTTGTTCACGGCCATGTGATTTTTTTTATTATTAGGAGTGCTTACCTAATGGTACATTTAATGTATACTTTTGATGTATACTTTTCTTACTGTCAGGCACCATTGTGTGGTTATTATTGACCTGAGGAAGCGGGTTATGCTTGTGAAATGCGTTGTCTACACCCTAGTTCTGTGCAATAAATCTTATGAAGATATATTGAGCTGTATTGGCTATTTTATCTACAGGAGAGGTAAGTTTATTACTACCTCTCCTCTTTTATTTTATTATACTTGCCTTATTGATTTGTTATTGGTCGCCTCCACACAACAGTACTAATGTCAGAGTGAAAGCATCTGATCTGCATTCTGGGCCAGTGACTTATAGTATTAGAAGTGGAGCATTGGCACAAAAGTCAGGCAACTGGCATTGTTTATTAGAGAACAAAGATGGCAGCCTCCATATTGCTCTCACTTCAAGTTCCCATTTATGTCATATGTTTCCAAAGCAAATTAATTGAAAGCCTGAGGCTGGGAACACACTAGGCAGTGCGAGGAAGGTCGCATTTTGCTGCATATGCATGTGTGTGTTTGCTGTGCGTTTTCAGTTTTTCCCCACACATGTGTTTTTCTTGCATTTTGCTTGTGTTGTAATGCGGTTGCGGTTCACATATACAAAACATTTTTTAATGCGTTTTATACAAACCACTAGGAAGTCAACAGGAAGTGGAAATACATCATCAAATGTGTTTATTTAAAAAAACGCATATAAAAACGCATGCAAAACGCATACAAGACGCACTAAAATGTAATACATTTAATGCGTTTAAGAGGTTTTTTTTTTTAAAATGCAATAAAACCAGCGTTTTTAAAAATGCACATTGCTGAATGCAAACATAGGTATTTTTTCATGTGGTCCATTGACTTGCATTAGGTGCATTTTCTGCTGCATTTTCTGCAAAGCTAGCATTTCTGCCGTGTGTCTTCCCGGCCTCATACATTCAGTGTACAGAGTTATTAAATTAAAAGCTAAAAGTACACAATTTAAAGAACCCTAAATTAACTTGCAACACGTGGCCATAGTCAACAAACCTTGGTAAAGCTGCACTTTATATCTAGTAAAGTGGTGGTACCTCGGTAATGAAGATTGCGCTAACTGCGCAATACACACTACACAGTATGCGTGATGCAGGAATAGTAAGACTACTGTGTGCTCCCTGCACATGGCAGCTTTTATCATGTTTAGTGAATATGACCCATGATGAGATAAACATGTGTATGTACTGTCCCAATTCTACTTAGAACTAGCCCGTGTTCCTTTTTTCTCTTATCTTGCTGTAAGGATTAAAAGCCCAGTGCTCTAGTCTAAATGACAGTTTCTCTGCAGCCTGAAAAGTGTCATTGATAAATATTGAGAGGTCATAAAATCCCTGCATTGCTAAGAAAAACACTTGTGAGGTTAGGAACCAAATAAAACGTTTAGTCCTTCAAGATTGGTCTATATGGGAACTGAATACACATTAAATAACTGTAGTCATGTACCTAAGCCTAGATGTTTAACATTTAAAACGAAAATAAGTATTATAGATTATCAGTATGTAATGCAAAATTGCTAGGTATATTTTTTTCCTCTCTGGTGGCCATGTGCTCATATGGGCTGCAAATTACACAGGCCTGTTCTGGTTTTAAAATGTTATTGCTGACTCTTACTTTGTTGCATAGATTTATCACCTTCGTGCCCAAACTTTCCCATTTTAAATTCCGGCAGTCCCCAGTTAACGAATGAGATAGGGACTGTAGGTTCGTTCTTAACCTGAATCTGTTCTAAAGTCGGAACACTGTGTCATCTCTGTCCCCTGTACCTCCTTTGTGCCCCCCCTGTGCCTCCAGTGTCCCCTTCTGTGTCACCTCTACCCCCTGTACCTGCTTAAACAAGTTGAAAAGCCATTTTTTCTTTTAATTTTTTTAAATCGATTTTCTCAAAAACTACAAGTCCAATTTGAAAAATGTTTTTGAACTTGTTCCCAAAGAATCACAGAATCCATGCCATTTGTATCGGCGGTCCGTTCGTAAGTCAGGGACTCCCTGTATATGCTTAATTTCAAACAAACAAACTTTTTTTTAATTAACAGTCTCGTAATTTGAGAACACAACATTATTCAAACAAGTAGGTTTCCGGATTTAAAAAAAAGCAAAAGAAATATTGTTTTCGGAATGTTCATTGATTCCATTCATCGTTTCTTTGGTGGCGACAGAGCTGTGCGTGTGCTCTGAGCGGCACAGGACACTGCGGGAATGATGGTGCTAATGACGCCTCATTGTAACACGTTTGTTTTTTCTGAAGCTTTTGTGAAGGATGCCTTTTCAGCAAGCGTCTTAATTACAGAGGAAATGTTCTATTGTAAATCTGGCATCTTTCTCTAGAGCGGAAGATGCACAGGAAAGAAGACAGTGAAAATTCTTATAAACAGATTAAATACTTGTCCTCTTTACCATCTCGATGATACATAAGCCCAAAACATGTGTGCCTGATTGCTTTTGTAAAAGGAGAGGGCGGATTTGAGAGCGTCGGCTCTTGGAGAACTAAACTTTGTGCCATTGTTGTGGGAATAGAGAAAAAAAAACACTTCCCCCTAACTGATTTTTGGGCACCTGTGAAAGTGACAATAGTGGAGTTGTCATAAACGTGGGTGGAGCTTGGTGTGCTTAAAGGATACCCGAACTGACAGGAAGTGACTACAGTGTGACCCTCACTGATTTCTTGCTCTCAGAAGCCATTTTTCTGCTAGGAACGTGTTTTATTGTTGGAATTTCTTATCAGTGAGGGTCACACTGTAGTCACTTCCTGTCTGAGTCAGGGCTGAGTCAGCCACTTACATACCTGATGTTTAACTCTTTCAGGCAGAGAAAGAAAAAAAAGGAACACAGCATAGTTATTTGTGTTCTAGGCCCTGTGCATACACATGTCTATCTCATCATGTCACATGTCAGTTCGGGTATCCTTTACATAGTTACATAGTTATTTTGGTTGAAAAAAGACATACGTCCATCGAGTTCAACCAGTACAAAGTACAATTCCAGCCCCGTCCCCCACATACCCCTGTTGATCCAGAGGAAGGCGAAAAACCCCCCACAAGGCATGGTCCAATTAGCCCCAAAAGGGAAAAATTCCTTCCTGACTCCAGATGGCAATCAGATAAAATCCCTGGATCAACATCATTAGGCATAACCTAGTAATTGTAGCCATGGATGTCTTTCAACGCAAGGAAAGCAACTAAGCCCCCTTTAAATGCAGGTATAGAGTTTGCCATAACGACTTCCTGTGGCAATGCATTCCACATCTTAATTACTCTTACTGTAAAGAACCCTTTCCTAAATAAATTGCTAAAACGTTTTTCCTCCATGCGCAGATCATGTCCTCTAGTCCTTTGAGAAGGCCTAGGGACAAAAAGCTCATCCGCCAAGCTATTATATTGCCCTCTGATGTATTTATACATGTTAATTAGATCTCCTCTAAGGCGTTTTTTCTCTAGACTAAATAAACCCAGTTTATCTAACCTTTCTTGGTAAGCGAGACCTTCCATCCCACGTATCCATTTTGTAGCTCGTCTCTGCACCTGCTCTAAAACTGCAATATCTTTTTTGTAATGTGGTGCCCAGAACTGAATTCCATATTCCAGATGTGGCCTTACTAGAGAGTTAAACAGGGGCAATATTATGCTAGCATCTCGAGTTTTTATTTCCCTTTTAATGCATCCCAAAATGTTGTTCGCTTTAGCTGCAGCGGCTTGGCATTGAGTATGATTATTTAACTTGTTGTCGATGAGTACTCCTAAGTCCTTCTCCAAGTTTGATGTCCCCAACTGTATCCCATTTATTTTGTATGGTGCTAGACCATTGGTACGACCAAAATGCATGACTTTACATTTGTCAACATTGAACTTCATCTGCCATGTGTGTGCCCATATAGCCATCCTATCCAGATCCTGTTGCAATATGACACTATGTTCCTGAGAGTTGATGATTCTGCACAATTTTGTATCATCTGCAAAAATAGCAACATTGCTCACTACTGCATCTACTAGGTCATTAATACATAAATTGAAGCGCACTGGGACCAGTACAGACCCCTGTGGGACCCCACTGCTAACAGTCTCCCATTTTGAGTACGATCCATTGACCACAACTCTTTGTTTTCTGTCCATTAGCCAGTTCCCTATCCATGCACACAAACTCTTCCCCAGTCCTTGCATCCTCAACTTTTGCACCAGACTTCTGTGGGGAACAGTGTCGAAGGCCTTTGCAAAGTCCAAGTATATCACATCTACAGCATTCCCAATATCCATATTAGCATTCACTACCTCATAAAAGCTGAGCATGTTAGTCAAACAGGACCTGTCTTTAGTAAACCCATGTTGATGCTGAGAAATAAGATTATTTTCTACTATGAAGTTATGTATAGTATCTCTTAGTAACCCCTCAAATAGTTTGCATACAACTGATGTTAAGCTTACAGGTCTATAATTTCCTGGATCAGATTTTTTGCCCTTCTTAAATAATGGGAAAACGTGGGCTGTACGCCAATCCACTGGGACTCTGCCAGTTGCAAGAGAGTCATCCTTTAACTCGCTAAGCTGAAGCACTACATACTGTGACCCTTCTTGACAGTTTCAGACTGTGGATTGGTGGCAGCGGTGCGGCCCGGGGGCCACACCACACTGCCAAAAACAGGCCTTAGGGGATTACCGTGTTAGTGTGCGGTAATTCCCTTCTGGCACACAGGAAGTGATGGTCGCTTGCGGTCATGAAATGAAACTGTGTAATATCTTAACAAGTTGTTTTTAGGAGAGGAGGATAGATACAATCATTTACTTAATTTGTTTATTTTCACCTGGGGTGTCCTTTAAGCTGACCATACACTTATAGATTTCCTTCCAATGTTCCAATGCAATCTATTCCTACCAGGAAGCAACTGATTCAAAAGGAAATTGATTTTTACTAAATTCCATTAGATATCAAAAGATATCAAAAGTGGAATTTCTTATCAGTGAGGGTCACACTGTAGTCACTTCCTGTCTGAGTCAGGACTGAGTCAGCCACTTACATACCTGATATTTAACTCTTTCAGACAGAAAAAGAAAAAAAGGAACACAGCATAGTTATTTGTGTGCTAGGCACTGTACATACACATGTCTATCTCATCATGTCACATGTCACCTCGGGTATCCTTTAAAAACTAAATGTAAATATTAAATAAGCTGTGGGTCATATAAAAAGTCATTTTTAAGAGAAGGAGGACAGATATAATTGTTTATCTCATCAGTTTATTTTCTCCTCAGATGTCCTTTAATAGGACTGATGATTTATTCTTTGCCCAGTGCACACATGTGTTTATACTAATGGTAAAACACTTGTGCAGCTATGGGCGTATTATGAATGTGGGTGCCCTAGCTGTGTAGATTCTGTCCCTGGGATGGCGTTGTGTTTGGAAGATGTGAGGCAGTCTGCCAGTATCCTTTGAAACAAAAATCTTTTGGATCCTAGATCAAAAAAAGCGACTTCACACTCCAAGTACATGAGTCACCGCAGTCACCAAAGAGGCAGCTGGCAACTTTGCCTCTTCCTGTAATTACTCCTGTCGTATCTGTGCCATTCCGAGCTGCCTTGAAAGACCACAGGTTAACATCAGCCGTTCTCCTCTGTTTTGCTTCAAGGAGTGAGCCGAGGACACACCCCAGGCAAGCAATGGATTTTCAGAGATGTTGGGGAAAGGAATCTTCGATTAAAGGGAACCAGAGATGAAGCACCCTCATGTATTTTACTATATATATCAGTGGGAACATTAGGAAAACGCCAACCCTGCTCTTTGTTTCATTCTGCGCTGCACAGCTTGCTTCTAATCAGCCCTGATAAAATCCCTGACTGAGCATGTAGTCTGGCTTTGCTCAGGAATCTTTATAGCTGAGTCTGTCTTCTGTGATGTCTTTTCAAGCCCAAGCCTGCCCCCTTGTGGCTCTGCTCTGGAATCATTATAGCTGAGTCATTATAGCAAACCCAGACTGAATGCTCAGTCAGGGATTTTATCAGGGCTGATTAGAAGCAATCTGAACAGTAAATAATGAAACAGAGAGCAGGGTAAGTGTTTACTGTCATGTTCCCATTGATATATATGGTAAAATACATGAGGATGCTTCGTCTCTGGTCTCTGGTGCACTTTAAAAGACACCTGAAGTGAGAGGGATATGGAGGCTGACATATTTATTTCCATTTATACAATGCATATTGCCTGGCAGTCCTGATGATCCTTTACCCCTAATAGTAGTCATAGAACGTGAACAAGGATGTAGATCATATATGTTTTACTTAAAGGATACTCAAGGTGACCTACATTGATAAATTCCAGTTGCGCATTCTACCTTTGAGATTAGCAGATGAACATGACCCAAAATTTCCCGATGACTACAGGTGAATTAATTGAACAAGTTTTTCTGTCCACTGCAAATCCCAACTGCCAATGCAAAACTCTTGTTGCGGATGTTTTTATGCAATTTTTAAATTTACGTTTGCAATTTTCGATTGGTCGGAAAGTGCAAGAAATCACATCGCACTTGAGGAAACCTCGCACCGCTATTTACATTACAGTTCTGGATTAACTGTTATAAATAGACCACAGGTGTTGCAAAGATTACAACAAAACGCATGAAGGTTTCATTGGGGCAAACAATAGCATTATTTGGATGTGAGTGGCCTGAGATGTACTTAAAACGTGAGCTAAAATGAATGAATTTACCAGTTAGTAGTTAGTTACCGATATTCTACTATCTAATTTTACCATTAGTAGACTATCGGTAATTTACCAATCTTTTACAATCTACTTTTACCGTTGGAATCTTCTCGGAAAATTTGGCAAAATTTGACTATGTTGTTTTAACATAAGAGGAATATTGGAAAATTTCCCCAGTTACCCTACCCTCCAATGAGCCCTCTACCTGTACTTAACACTAACCCCTCCCCCATCTACTCCTAAAACTGCCAACAAACAGTAACATTTTACAGTATTTTTGAACAGATTGTTCGTAAAAACAGAAAAGTTAATGCAATAAAATAATTTAAGCATTCCTTACCTGCCTGAAATGTATCCAGTTGGGCAGACCTTCATTAATGAGCCACATTGTTGGAATGCATGTTTAATGTGCTATTGAGGTGCCCTGGGTGCTAAAAATGGTGCTTGGTTCACTTTATCCCGTGTACAGATTACTGCTGCAGCGTGGCCATAGCCGCCTTTTGTATAGTGGCCTACCCAGGCCCGGATTTACCTCATGGGAGCCTATAGGCCAGGGGCGTCGCTAGCCCTGTTTTGGGGGGGCACGTGCCCCCAATCTATCCTGGGGTGCCACGGATCTCCGCCCGGCCCCCTCTGACAGCGGCTCCCTCCAGCCGCCGCCGCGTCACTCAGACCTCAGGATCAGGCGGCGAGCCGGCGACCAATCGTGCGGGCGCTAGGACCCAGCACCCGCACTGATATGCGGAAGTGACATCACTTCCGCATATCGAGCGGGTGCGTCCAGCGCCCTCTCTTACTGGTCGGGTTGCCGCTGATCCTGAGGTCTGCTACAAGGTAAGGGGGGTGGGGGGAGCGGCGGCGGCGGGGCCTCCCTGGCACTCACTCACTCCCTAAAGGGGCTCCCTGGCACTCACTCACTCCCTAAAGGGGCTCCCTGGCACTCACTCACTCCCTAAAGGGGCTCCCTGGCACTCACTCACTCCCTAAAGGGGCTCCCTGGCACTCACTCACTCCCTAAAGGGGCTTTCTGGCACTCACTCACTCCCTAAAGCGGCTCCCCTGGCACTCACTCACTCCCTAAAGGGGCTCCCTGGCACTCACTCACTCCCTAAAGGGGCTCCCCCTGTCACTCACTCACTCCCTAAAGGGGCTCCCTGGCACTCACTCACTCCCTAAAGGGGCTCCCTGGCACTCACTCACTCCCTAAAGGGGCTCCCTGGCACTCACTCACTCCCTAAAGGGGCTCCCTGGCACTCACTCACTCACTCCCTAAAGGGGCTCCCCCTGGCACTCACTCACTGCCTGAATGGGCTCCCTGGCACTCACTCACTGCCTGAAGGGGCTCCCTGGCACTCACTCACTGCCTGAAGGGGCTCCCTGGCACTCACTCACTGCCTGAAGGGGCTCCCTGGCACTCACTCACTGCCTGAAGGGGCTCCCTGGCACTCACTCACTGCCTGAAGGGGCTCCCTGGCACTCACTCACTGCCTGAAGCGGCTCCCTGGCACTCACTCACTGCCTGAAGGGGCTCCCTGGCACTCACTCACTGCCTGAAGGGGCTCCCTGGCACTCACTCACTGCCTGTAGGGGCTCCCTGGCACTCACTCACTGCCTGAAGGGGCTCCCTGGCACTCACTCACTGCCTGAAGGGGCTCCCTGGCACTCACTCACTGCCTAAAGGGGCTCCCTGGCACTCACTCACTGCCTAAAGGGGCTCCCTGGCACTCACTCACTGCCTAAAGGGGCTCCCTGGCACTCACTCACTACCTGAAGGGGCTCCCTGTCACTCACTATCGGGGTCCCTGTCACTCACTACCTAACTGGAGGCGCCTGTCACTCACTAGCTAACCTGGGGGTCCCTGTCACTCACCACCTAACGTGGGGGCTACCATATTAAGGGGGGATTCTGCCTATTTATGTGAAATGCTGTCTATTTATGTGCCTCATGACTGCTGAATTTGTCTTGTTGGGAGCCTTATGATTTGTTGGGGGCCTCAAGATTGCTGAATTTGTCTTGTTGGGGGCCTCATGATTTGTTGGGGGCCTCATGATTGCTGAATTTCTTGTTGGGGGCCTCATGATTTGTTGGAGGCCTCATGATTGCTGAATTTGTCTTGTTGGGGGCCTCATGATTTGTTAGGGGCCTCATGATTGCTGAATTTGTCTTGTTGGGGGTCACATGATTGCTAACTGCGAGACTATGGGAAAAGCTGAATCCTTATCATATGAGACAATAGCATTAAACCTACTTTTTTAGCTTTTTAAAACAGAAAATAAAACTGGGAGGTTCTAAAAAATTGAATACATTTTTCAGGAGTAGGATGGATGAAATTGTTTATCTTCACAGTTTATTTTCAACTTGGATTTTCCATAATGTTCATGTATGAGTTAAAACGTTTGTACAGTATTTAGTTTAAATTGCGGTTGCCACTTTGCGATAGATAAGTGACTTTTGGGTTGCGGTTTGGGCACTCGGCCTCCAAAAGGTTCGCCACCACTGTCATAATCTAATGTCCCACCATTGCTAGGTTCATGTAAATTTGTTTCCACCCGGCCGTTACCACACCTATATTCTGGTCCGTGGCCCACCCATTTTTCGGTGCGGCACGATAAGCACGCCGCACAACGTGATCCTCATATTTTTGGCACGCTAGCTGCAGTGTGCTGAATTCTGCTGCCTACAGTATGTACAGTATACGCTGTTCTCTAGTTGCTGCACTGTTTGCTGATTTACCTCCAGTGTGTACAGTGTAAGGTGTTACTCTGTGCCTTTACTGATTGTAAACCAGCTATATTGTATGCTGGTCCCTGCTACTTTCAGTATGTACAGTATTAGCTGTAAAGCCTGGTACACACATACAATTCTGATTAGCCAATTTTAGCTCTGTTCATAAAATTCATTGTCTGTTGGCCCACTTACTGCACGGGGGTGGTAAAATTGGGGGTCAGTAATTGACCAATCAAAATTGTATGTGCGTATACATCTTTGATCTATGCCTATACTGATTGTAAATTATCCAAATAAAGGACAGGGGGCTCCATCCAATATTTTGATGGGCAGGCCCGTTATCTGTAGCTTACACCGCTGCTAAGTTCATGTACATTTGGCCCCACCCATGGCCACGACCACTCACCGCATGGCCACGCCCATTTTTGCTGCGGCGCGCGCACTCCCCGCCTGGTGCCCACAGGTGCCCTCGATCTCCAAGGACCCTAGAAACGCCCCTGCTATAGGCACAGATGTCCTGGCACCTTAGACTTCACCCTCCATGGACCTACAAGCCCCAACAAACTGCCCCACAAGTGTGCTGGCTGTTCCAGCTGTCACTTCTCCCTTACTTCCCTTGCCCGTCATAGATGGCAACAGGTGCCCTTTAGTATTAGGTAGCCAGAAGCACCCTCAATAATAAATAAATAGAGGTGAACCTAAGTATTAGGTAGATAGAAGAACCTCAGTCTTAAATAGCTAGAGGTGCCCCTGACTGAAGGGAGATCTATAGGGAAGGAGGGAGGGAGGGGCTTGTGGAGATGAGTGAGCCGCCTTTCTATCATCAGGCGCCTGTAGGCACGTGCCTACAGTGCCTTATGGTAAATCAGGCCCTGGGCCTACCGCCGTACTCAAATTGTCAGGAGCAAATGACGCCCAAATGAACAAATTCACTTTGAACAGTATCGGAAAGGAATGCGGAGTTCATGTGCTTCTGTGCAGGTTTAATGCAAAATATTCTCTTTATAGAACCTTTTTTTTTTTTTTATTTCTACACAGAAAACTGCTATGTCAAAAAAGTGCAGTGTAGCTTATAGGGAGAAATGCCTCCCAGGCTGGTTAAATTTTAATGACTTGGGGAGTTCTTAATTAATCACAGCTGTAACTGGGAAAATGGCAGAGCTGCTCATTAAATCACATGTAAAGGATATCTTTAAAATCTGCACTTTTTAGTCTATGGATCTGAATGATTGCACAAAGGAACAATTAATTAGAGGGATTTTTTTATTACCTTGGATCGTCCCCGGTGTTTGCCGGCTTGTCCCAAGGCAAAGGCTGGGCAACTGTCCAGACAACATTGTGTGCGGTTTTACCTTCTTCAGATTAATTGAGTATAGAACACACTTTCCACACACCTTTACAGGCCTATCCTTCTCCAGGCCTGGAAGCCGGTGCCGAACTCCCCCAGGTACACCACTCCCGCATACACTTGTACTATGAGCGAAAGAAGGAGACAGCACACAGGTCGCTGTGAGGACACCTGAGGAAGGGCTACACCCGAAACATGTTGTGTCCTCTGTTTGCTCTGTAACTGTATGGCTTGAATACAGATTACTTGAAGAGGCGACCTGTGTGCTGTCTCCTTCTTTCGTTCATTCTTCAGATTTATACCTGAAGTTACTTTCCACTCCTATAATCAACGGGATCCGAGCTGCCTTCGTTTATTAAAATATATAAAGCTAACCTTCCCCTGAGGGTGGTTCATAAATGGTGTAGGCCGTTGGGGGCATTTCACTGCCATAGTTCAAAGTGCCTGTTAGTGGTGCTCATCACGAGCTTGTGATTCTGATAACTCGTGATCACGAGCCGTATTTTGCGATCACAAGGTCGTAAATCGGCATTAGTGATCGGCTCTCTATCACGAATGCACTCGTGATTGCACTCGTTACCCGACTGGTGATCACAAGTTACTTGTGATCACTAGTCGGTATTCATGATTAAAAACCCGCCGACTTTAGCGGTTAATAGCAAAGCCCCCTTACATGCTAGAAACACCAAATTTGCCAGCTATGTTAAGAAGAACAGGGAACAAGAGGAAAAAAGAGTTTCAAAGGAAAAAAGTATACATCTAAATGCGGTAAATGACAGTTTATATATTTACCACATTTAAAGAGAGTCTGAAGCGAGAATAAATCTCGCTTCAGACCTCATAAATAGCAGGGGCATGTGTGCCCCTGCTAAAACGCCGCTATAGCGCGGCTTAACGGGGGTCCCTGATCCCCCAAATCCCCCTCGATACACCGGGGGAGCGCTTCCTGGTTGGGGCAGGGCTAACCGCCGCAGCCCTGCCCCACGCGCGTCTGTCAGCGCGTATCTCCGCCTCTCCCCCGCCCCTCTCAGTCTTCCTTCACTGAGAGGGGCGGGGGAGAGGCGGCGATGCGCCGCTGACAGACGCGACTGGAGGCAGGGCTGCAGCCGTTAGCCCTGCCTCCAGGAAGAGACAGCCAGCGACCTTTTCACGACACACTTTTGCGGGGGGTGGGTTGGGGGTGAAGGGACCCCCGTTTAGCCGCTGGATAGCGGCGTTTTAGCAGGGGCACACGTGCCCCTGCTATTTATGAGCTCTGAAGCGAGATTTATTCTCGCTTCAGAGTCTCTTCAAATGTATACTTTTTTCCTTTAAAACTCGAAAATATATAAGGTTTTTTTGATTTAAAAAAAATTCCTCTTGCTCCTACTGTTCTTCTTAAAGAGACTCCGTAACAAAAATTGCATCCTGTTTTTTATCATCCTACATGTTCCAAAAGCTATTCTAATGTGTTCTGGCTAACTGCAGCACTTTCTACTATGACAGTCTCTGTAATAAATCAATGTATCTTTCCCCTGTCAGACTTGTTGGCCTGTGTCTGGAAGGCTGCCAAGTTCTTCAGTGTTGTGGTTCTGCTATGAACTCACCCTTTCTGGCCCCTCTATGCACACTGCCTGTGTGTTATTTAGATAAGAGAGAAGAGAGAAGCTGCTCTAATCAGCTGGATAAATCGTCCTCTGAGCTGGCTGGGCTTTCACATACTGAGGAATTACAAACAAGGGCAAAGCTGTTTGCAGGAAGAAAAGAGCAGCCTGAAACTTCAGTGCATGGGGGAAAGAAACACACAAATGATCTCTTGAGATTCAAAAGGAATGCTGTATACAGCCTGCTTATGTATGGATGTATTTTTTATGTGTGGACATACTGTACATCAACCTACTTCCTGTTTTGGTGGCCATTTTGTTTGTTTACAAACAAACTTTTTAAAACTGTTTTTAACCACTTTTAATGCGGCGAGGAGCGGCGAAATTGTGACAGAGGGTAATAGGAGATGTCCCCTAACGCACTGGTATGTTTACTTTTGAGCGATTTTAACAATACAGATTCTCTTTAACATATCTGGCAAATGTGGTGATTCTAGCATATAAGGGGGCTTTGCTATTAACCGCTAAAGTCGGCGGGTTTTTATTCCTGAATACCGACTCGTGATTTGTGATTACATGCGGTTATTCGGCTCAAAACCGCACTCGAGTTGGATATCTCTTTCTACTCGTGATTGTGTTCACGAGTCAATTCGTAAGTGGGCGGAGTCGAATTTGTGATCACTCACATTCATGATTGGGGGTATTAGAGCCCCACTGGTGCCTGTGGTGATGCATCCCGGGAGATGTAGTTCATCAATGTGAAGTCTAGATTCTGCATCGGTCGTACCTGCCAACAACCGTTTAGGGGCCACAGGAGTCCCCTTTATCAAGGAATAGGACAAATACTCTGTATCTGTCAGCTTGGACTGGGCAAGGTGCGACAGCCCCAAGGCATGGAGAAAAGCCATCAGACACCGAAGGATGTCTGCCGGCAGGACAGGTGAGAACTCTGGGTTGGTCGTTGCCAAGTAAATGCGGCTATCAACGCACACCCGACCTGCCACTGATCTAATTTTCTGTCCTGCATGATCAACCAAATTGATTGATTTCAGACGTAAATCAATCGGGCATCATTTGTGCCATCGATTTCCAGCAGATTCGATAACAGTGACTGAATCTGCTGGATATTGATGGTAAAATTGTCAAGTGTATGGCCACCTTTATGGACTTGCACAACAGTATTCCATGTCAATCAGATGGATTAACCACTACAGGACCGCTGTTAGCATTAAAACATGCATCCTGTTTGCCCCAGATAATGGCAAAGTGACATTTTAATATGTCGCGGCTGCTGCTATGCACACATTTTGCACTATATAAATGAAAAAAAAAATTAAACCCTTCTACCCCCCTCCTCTGCCCCCCATAGTTACCAAAATAAAACACTTGTGAAAAAAAAATAAAATAAAATAACAGCATTAACAAAAAATACATAAAGAGTTACGTTAGGGACTTTTTTTTTTTTAGTACTCATGTCATGAGGGTATAATACTGTAATTTTGGCAAATAAGGGCTTGTAATTATTGATAGGGTATAAAACAGAAAAAATACACCTTTCTTTCAAAATAATACATTGTCACTATACATTGTACTAGGGACATAATTTAAACATTGTAATAACCGGGACAAATGGGCAAATAACATGTGGGAGGTATATTTACAGTAGCATTGTTTATTTTAAAACTATAGGCGATGGAATTGGAGAAAAAGTGTAATTTTTCCCCTTGTTTTTCCCCTTGTTTTTCCTTAAGTAGTTACTGAAAACAAATATCACCGCCAAAAAGCCTAATTTGTGACAAACAAAACAAGGTAAATATCATTTTGATGTGATAAGTAGTGATGAAGTTATTGATGAATGTAAGGGAGGAGCACTGACAGGTGAAAACTGCTCTCGTCCATAAGGGTAAAAAACCCCTTAGTGGTGAAGTGGTTAAAAAATACCTTGCAATTCTGTTCCTTTAGCGTGGTTTAGTGTAGTGTACAGAATTATGCAGCTGCCATCTGATCTGGTGCATCAAACCATGGAAATGTACAACTGCTCCCGATTAGACTCTCAAATCAATAAACTGTCTGAAATCAGTCGGTATTTGTTTGACTGACATTGTGCCAAGGACAGATATCTGACAGATTTGATCCAGGCGGAGCAGGCATTGGATGCGCGAGACAGTGATGGACATACGAGTTCTGGAAACAAGGCATCTGCCGCAGATCCTGCGTTTCCATCACCACAGGTCGACTTTAAGCTGTGTAAACCGCTCGGACGCATTCTGCAGGTTTGGCGCTTGATCCCCAAGGTCATCTTTCCGACGTTGGAGGAGCGCTTGTGCAATCAAGCTGCGCGCAACATAATGGTCTGTGTTTGTTCTTTTGAAAAACGTAAATCTCCGACGCGGATCAGTGCACCTTACACCTCCTTTTCTTATCTCCATGACAACCATGCAGCTGAACAACATATAGCATAACAGAGGGGAACTTTGACTGAAACTCAGAAAGACAGGATGTAAAATATCTATGAATCTGTGCGTATGTTTGCATACATTATAGGTCATATCTCTATATTGTTCTATCTGCCATCTGTTTTCCCCGTACCTTTTCCTGCACTATGGCGTGATATGTTCTGTTGTTCAAAGGAAACCTGTGTTTAACAGTTTACGGAGTGAGAATGAGCCATAAATTGTGCCCGCCCCTTCCTCTCTAAGCTGCTGCCATTGGTCAACTGCCACTATTCCGAGTCATGAGATACTGGTGGCAGGTTTAGTGGGCAGCAGTCTACTAATAGTCAGCAGGGCCGGATTAACCATAAGGCACTGTAGGCACATGCCTACAGGTGCCTGATGATGGAAAGGGGGCTCCCCATAGTGACTTCCGCTGCATTGACCCCCACTAGGCATGCTGGATAGTTAACCTCCTTGGCGGTAACCCCGTGTGTGACACGGGGTAAGCCGCCGGAGGGTGCCGCTCAGGCCCTGCTGGGCCGATTTACTTAATTTTTTTTTTGCTGGACGCAGCTAGCACTTTGCTAGCTGCGCCAGCACCCCGATCGCCGCCGCCGCGCGCCCGATCGCCGCTATCCGGTGCGGCGCGTGGCCCCCCCCCCAGACCCCGAGCGCTGCCTGGCCAATCTGATTGGCCAGGCAGCGCCGAGGGGTGGATCGGGTCTCCCAATGACGTCCCGACGTCGCTGACGTCGGCGACGTCATCCCGCCCCGTCGCCATGGCGACGGGGGAAGCCCTCCAGGAAATCCCGTTCTTTGAACGGGATTTCCTGATCGGTGATCGCCGAAGGCGATCGAAGCGGGCGGGGGGATGCCGCTGAGCAGCGGCTATCATGTAGCGAGCCCTCGGCTCGCTACATGATAAAAAAAAAAAAAAAATTTAAAAAAACTGTTGCGCTTCCCCCTGGCGGTATTTTTCATACCGCCAAGGGGGTTAAAGAGAGTCTGAAGCGAGAATAAATCTCGCTTCAGACCTCATAGATAGCAGGGGCACGTGTGCCCCTGCTAAACCGCCGCTATCCCGCGGCTTAACGGGGGTCCCTGATCCCCCAAATCCCCTCGTTTCAGCGGGGGATCGCTTCCTGGTTGGGGCAGGGCTAACCACCGCAGCCCTGCCCCACGCCCGTCTGTCAGCGCGTATCTCCGCCTCTCCCCCGCCCCTCTCAGTCTTCCTTCACTGAGAGGGGCGGGGGAGAGGCGGCGATGCGCCGCTGACACACGTGCCCCTGCTAACTATGAGCTCTAAAGCAAGATTTATTCTCGCTTCAGAGTCTCTTTAAGACTGCTGGATGCCTAGTTCCAGTTAACTGGGCCTTTACTGTAGCGTACATTAGGCCAATGCAGAAATTCTGCATAATAAGGTACATCCGCAAAAATGTTTTTTCCTTTCTACAATCAACTAACTTTATTGATAAAAACAACTTGAAATCGGCATTTCCGACCATTCCTAGTACTGATATTGAAAGGTAGCGGCAAGAGGAAGAGTTGGTATTCTGAAATTTCGCTTGAAATTACAAACATCTTCCAAACTTTGTGCAATACATATATGTGAACATGCCCTAAGTGAACAATGATTTCCTCTTCTCAAGGGAACCTGAGACAAGAAGCCTCTGAGGTTCCAAACTTACCTGGGGCTTCCTTAAAGAGAACACAAGGTGGTTCTTTAGGGGACAGATGGTATACAGAGGGCATGTTCTCTGCCATGTCATGCCTCTGTCTTCTCCCACCACCGCTGTGCTATAGCCCCCCGAAATTATCAACAATATTTGTCCCTATCTCGAAGAGTAATGGGAGGAGAGGGATTCCCTGCTCAAAACGCCCTCTATGGGCGTTCCTGCAGGCTATCCAGAGCTGCCATTGGGCAGCTCTCTCTCTCCCTGGCCGCGCCTCCTGCTGCTCCCCTGCCTCCCTGCACGCTGCTGTGAGAGAGGGATCTCTCTCCTTCCAGTGTCGTGACCCACAGGCCACAAAAACAAAAAGTGGGGCGGTGCGGGCCACAGGAGAGGCGGACAGCTGCGATTTTGGTGGCTACCTCCGGATCAGGTAGCATCATTTTTTTTTTATTTTATGATCCCACCTCGGGCTCTCTTTAAGCCCCCTTGGGCTTGATTCACTATCCGGCGGTAACTATTAGCGCCACAGCGCTAAGCAAGTTTTCCCGCATTATGGGGTTGTGCGCGCACTAATATGTGCACAAACGTTAGCATGCATAAAGTTATTACCATGCCGAAAACATTGCACGGTGCGCTGTTAATGTCGCACCATTCACGCGGTAATCCGCCTTTGCGTGCTCAAACAATGCAACGTTTAGCGCGTAAAGGCGAATTTCGGTGCACAGTGCTGCGCGCGAACGGTAATAACTTTAATGCCCACAAACTACCTAGCGCCCTAGTTTGCATGCCCAAAGTCTTTAGGCGTGCAAACTAGGTTAGCGCCAGTTAGTGAATCAGGCCCCTTGAGGCTGCTCAGTCCCTCGCTGTCTCCCCAGGCTCCTGTCACCCGCAATACTGCCCAAAAGCCTGGCTGAGTCACATGTCATTGCGGCTCGGCAAGAAGCACTCCCCCGTTGCGCTCGCGTTTCTGGGAGCATTTTGCACCTGCGTAGTAGTACTGAGCAAGCGCAGAACCCCAGCCACGGGAGAGAGATGGGGGAGTTCGCCTGGCCGGCCACGCATGCGCAACTAAGCGCAACTCAGCCAGGCTTTCGGGCTTAGGTACACGTTAAATGTGTTAGTGTCTGATATGTCCAAAGTGAGGGTTACATGCTCTTGCGGTCAAATTTAATAAATCCAAGCCAGTTTCGCTGAACTATTCATGATCCAATTATCAAAAACTGTGAGCCAGGTACTTAATAGCCTGCTTGTCAATAAGCCCAAACACATAAAGAGCGGCGTGAAAATTCCATTTTCTCTTACAATAGTCTGTCGTGGACCCCCTGCAATCGCAGCTAAATGAAGAGATCAATAAGGCCAGCCCAGTTCAGCCTCCCAGGTAGATGAAATTAATAAGCAATGAGGCTCTTCTTAGGCAATACGGGCTTTATAACTGATGAGCAGAGCACTTGGATCATCCTTATCGCAAAGGCTTAAAAGATTCACTCTTTACCTTTCACGCCGCGCAGATCCCAGTTTCTATGGCAACCGAGTGAGACTTTAGTGAGTACTGTTAAACTGTAATGCAATTTTGCTTAGTCGAAAAAAAAGAAAAGAAAAAAGTAACCCCAGAAAAGCTGCTGTAAGCACACTTATTTCTCAACGTCAACACGAGATCACTCAGAATTGTATCTGTTATGAGAATTTTATTATAATGGGGGTGAATTACAGGTCAAGTAAAGGAGAGCTCTAAGCAAAACAGAAATTTAAAATTAGGTAAGGTGGGGAGCTATCGTATTCTTTGTTTTTCTGCTATGGTTTGTCACTTAAAGGAGTACTGTAGGGGGGGTAGGGGGAAAAAAAGAGTTTAACTTACCTGGAGCTTCTAATGGTCCCCCGCAGACATCCTGTGCCCGCGCAGCCACTCTCCAATGCTCCAGTGCCCACCTCCAGTTCACTTCTGGAATTTGCGACTTTAAAGTTGGAAAACCACTGCACCTGCGCAGCCATGCCCTCCCTCCCGCTGACGTCACCTGGAGTGTATTGCACAGGCCCAGTATAGACTTCGCCTGCGCAGTACGCTCCTGGTGACGTCAGCGGGAACAAGGACACGGCCGTGCAGGTGCAGTGGTTTTCCGACTTTAAAGGAGTTCTGTGGGGGAACCTGAGGATAAAAAACGCCACTTACCTGAGGCTTCTATCTGCCCCCTGTAGCAGTAATGTCCCACACCGTCCTCCTCCGATCCGCCGTTTCCCACCGCCGGCCCCGGTCTAGCGCGTCACGCCGTCCAACTTCGGCTGCGCGGCCTAGCCTGCTCGCTCCAGCTCGTGTCATTGGAAGCTTACGGTGCAGGCGCAGTACCCTGCGCAGTAAGCTTCTGAGGACGCGAACAGCAGCGCGCATTATTCGGCTATGCCATACGAATAATGCCCAGTGCTGGCCCGGCGGCGGGGAACAGCGGATCGGAGAAGGATGGCGTGGGACATTACTGCAACATGGGGCAGACAGAAGCCCCAGGTAAGTGGCGGTTTTTATCCTCAGGTTCCCCCACAGAACCCCTTTAAAGTCAGAAATTCCAGAAGTGAACCGGAGGTGGGGTCAGGAGCATTGGAGAGTGGTGCGCCAACACAGGATGTCTGCAGGGGACCATTAGAAGCCCCGGGTAAGTTCAATTCTTTTTCCCCCTACCCCCCTACAGTAGTCCTTTAACCATTTTACCACATCAGCCTTTTTTCCCACAATGCTAAATTTCTTTCTAGCAACTATCTCCTTACTTGTGTTCAGAGTATCTAATAAATGCCATCACTACACTATCTACGTTGCATATTTTCCTCATCTTCACCAGGCCTCTGTATCCATAATCTATTCATTCATGTTAGTCAAATCACATTCTCATCAACCACCACCAAACATTCTGACACATATAAATCCCATCAACACCTCTACTGTCTCCGCCTTCTGCTAATACTTTCTGCCAACTGCACTTCTTCACCAAATTCTGGCCCCTTCCTAAGGGCTCTTTTGCACGTAATGCGTTGGTATTTGTTAGTATCTGTTAGTATGTGTTACACTTTATTGCATGTTTTTTGTCCATAGCAGTCTATTGTGAAAAAGCTTAATTTTTTTCAGCGTATAGTGTAAAAGAGGCCATAGGGAAACATGGACACTGGACTGCACATAAGTTGTCCTTTTCCTTTCAGTTACAAAAGAGAGCAATTGATTAAGGCCCCATTTCCACTTGTGCGCGGCGTGCGTCTTGCGAGACGCGATGCCTGCATAGCTGTGACATGTCTCACAGCCGAATCCGATTCGGACGGTGACGCGAGCATTTATGCTACAGGGCCTCAGATTTTTCCCCGGCCACGAATTTGGATGCTCTGCATAGAGTTCTATAGGCTTCCAAATTCCATCCAAATTCGTGGCGAGGAATCGGCCAGTTTTCACACAAATGGAAAACTAGCCTAAGTGTAAAAGAACCCTTAGAACTCTCCTTTGGCTACATAACCCAAACCATAGCTCCCAACTGTCCCTCTTTGGGAACCCACACCCTCTGTTCCTCTTTCTTCCTCATTTGTCCCTCTTTCAGGAATCATACACAGATCAATGTAAATATATGTATTTTTTCTAGTGAAAAACTTGACTCTAAACTTTATTCCCATCCTTTAAAGTGGATTATTTTTCTTATGAAATCTTTAAAGGGGGCATGGCAGGGGTGTGGCTTAAGAGCCCCACTTTCTTAGCTCAAAAAGTTGGGAGGCATGCTAAACCAGAACACACCCCTTGCCCTAAATGCTCCTCCCTGTCTGGTGTCTGTTTAGAATGTAACATACTAGCATATGTTCATGATTTCTTCGATTCCAACTGCTACATTTTCCTAGAGCTCACTGAAACCTGGCTAGAATTAAATTCAGCCATACCCCTAGTTCTTGCAATCAACAATACTGTTCCATTAATCCGCACCCTTCTCTGTGGTTTCAGGTCTATGCTCTCTATGTCTAGTTTCCTCACCACTAAATCAGAGTAATCCCCTTCTCCAGTTTCCCTTTTTCTCAACCACTTCTCCACATGATAGAGTCTTAACAACCTGTAGATCTTTCAGAGAAGAAAAAAAACCCAGGCGAAATCAGGAAAGCCTCGTAGTGTAGTATGTCACGTATAATGGAGATAAAGGCAATAAAAAGGTACTCACAGACCTGGGTTGCAGAACCGTAACCAAAAGGCTTGGGTGCAGTGGGCCTATCCACCCTCTGGGAGGTGTATATCCTGATTGGTTTGGTCACTCCCCAGAAAAAAAGTATAGTTAGGGTCAATGAGAGGTTTGGAATAAACATATAAAGCCTGAACTAATAGCCCCGTGGGGGTTGTAATAACAGATATAAGGGAAGAAGGTACCCCCAAAAATAGGAACTATTTAAAAACACTTTAAAACGTAAGAGGAACTTTCATCTGGAAATGAGATATAGTTCACGTGATACAGGTGCCAGAACCGTGCAATACTTACCTTCAGAAACTGTTCTTACCTGCGGAAGCAGGTGGATACCTTTGAAACGTGTTGTCCTTTTTTTTAAAAATAAATAAATAAATAAATGTACTTCTTTTTTTTACCTGAACTATGTCTCATTTCCCAAGGAAAGAGCAAAATTGAAAGGGACCCACAGATAACCAGCGGCTAACACAACATCCCAAAACAAGGAAGATTGTTGGTGTCACATATCCAACGGGCATGTGAGTTAAGCCCCTCTGCCGGGGTCAAGCTTGATCTCCTAGAGGGGTCCATACACACACGGTGGATGCATCCGCATCCTACACCTACAACGAGCGTATCCACGATTGGACACGTCTGATATAAGATAAAATGCCTAAGAGCAATCTTAACTGAGGTCGCCCACAAGGCCAGGAGCCCCTAACCTCGTAAGGTGCAGTCTGACATCGGTGGGGACCACCAGCAGATCCCCCCTGTGCCTCTGCACTGCACACACCAAACAGTACACAGCAACAAATCGGTAGTCCTATCAAGCAAACAGCCAGCAAGGACAATTCTGAATATTTTTTATTCCAATCTTTACATTGTGCTTGTGTTTTATTACATGGATTTTATGGCATTTTATAATTATACTGTTCAAGGCATTCTCTTTTGAGTACAAAGTCACAGTGTGGTCAGCTCTCGGCGAGCGTAAGACGGATGTATAGATCTTTTACTCTTGGCTGAGCTCATGTACCATTCTGTGGAATTATCTTAAGCATCCACATGTTGTCTGTTTTTTCCCCACTGGGAGATACTTTCTATAGACTCAAAAGACAATTATTACAGTCGGGATGTTGCTGGATCAATAGAATGAAGACTCATCTCAATATGACTGCTGTTTGTCTTGCTCGCTGTCTGGCTGGCGACGCGGGCGTCCTCGAGTGGTCTGTGCTCGCGGTCTTGCAAAATGACCGCCGCATGGAAAATGATCGGCCCATTCTTGTGTTAGAATTCCCTTTGTGTGATTTATTTTATGAGAATCCACAGTTAAAGCACTACTCTGAGTTCCAAATTTGAATGTAATAGTCGTGTCCTTTGTATTGTGTAAAGAAAATCTCCTAATATTGCTAAGGCTCTGCATGGTGGAAGGCAGAATAAAGTGCCGTAACTTCTTGTTAGTGGTTTTTCCTGTTTCCCAGAATATCCTTCTGTTTCAAAGGGGTGTTACTAGGTACCCCACATCCAGTGGCGTAGCTAAGGAGCTGTGGGCCCCGATGCAAGTTTTACAATGGGGCCCCCCAAGCACTCTATACATAACAATTGATACGGTGCACTGCACCATAAACTGCCAATGGCAACTACAGTGTCAGAGGTGCAAGAAGGGGATGGGGAGCAGGTTGTTAATGATAACCACAATTCAAAGTATCTATGGTAGTGATTATTATGAGCACAGGACCAATAGAGAGCTAATACTGTAATTGATGGAGGGCCCTTCACGGGCCCTCTGGCCCAAGGGCCGTGATGCGGTCGCAATCTCTGCAACCCCTATTGCTACGCCCCTGCTCACATCTGGTCTTGGACACACCCCTAAAACTAAACAGTACCAGATGATTAGAGTTAGGACTGGAACCCACTAGGAATTGCTACAGCGCTTAAATCGCGCCAGCACTGTGTGCTGCAATTCCTAGGCCGATTGTGATTGCTTTTCGCTCCAAATTGAAGCGCTGTGCAGTAAACTGTACAGTGCATCCAATTAGCATTTTTTTTTTTTTATAAACTTTATTATACTTACCAGGAGTCCTGATGTCCTAAGGCTTCCATCCTTAGCCCCGCCCCCTAATGGAAAAGGTCATAGGTGCTTCTCTATAATCAATCAGAGAAGCGCCTGTGACCTCATCTGCTAGGGGGCGGGGCTATGGGTGAAGCCGGACATCGGGACACTCAGTAAGTATAACTTTATTTAAAATTCAAAACGCTCCGCCCCACAAATCACTGCAAAATCTCTTTTCATGGCAATTTTGCAGCGCTTCTATACATAGCATTGAGCCCGAATTAGCTCAAAATGCTTCATGTCCTGTGATTGCGATAAACTCTAATCGCAATCGCACTAGTGGGTTCCCCACCATTTAAATACATTGGCAAAGCATTTTTGGGAATTGTCGGGGATTGATGCCAATCCAAAAAAGATGCCAAAATTGCCCTAGTGGGACCCAGCCCTAAGGACTGGCTCACACTGCAAGCACTTTTCTAAGCTCCAGTGATTTGAAAACACGAGCTAATGTATTGCTATGAGTGATTTAAAAAAAAATCACATTGCCTAAGTGACAACACACACACATAACATTTCATAAGCTTCTCAAATCACGGGTGCTTAGAAAAGCACTTGCAGTGTGAACCAGCCCTAACTATTGGAGAGCAGAGCCATGTTCCAATACAGCCCCCAACACCTGTTGTTGTGATCACACTTGTTTTCGGTGGGGAGAGTTTTGGTAGCTGCATTTTCTTAGGGGGAGAGCATGGTGGCAACATCTGTTATACGACTCCTAGAAGATGGGCCTCCTGGTCATAAGACTACCCAAGGTGGGAGGGTAGAGGGAATGTGGATCATGGCAGAGGCCATGATGAGACTCGCTAAAGGAGGAGGGGAGAGGTACTGTGAATTATGGGTAGGGGCCCTTAGACACGCCAAAGGGGGAGGGGAGAAGGGCTGTGGATGTTTATGGAAATTGGTGCTGTGCAGTTTTTTTTACATGCCTACCATCAGTTAAGATGCTGTCCTGCAGGCTCACGGAGGATTAAAATTTATGAACAAATTACACAGCGATCATTTCTTGATCTATCTTATATTGTTTAACTTCTCACTTTGCAATGTCTCGATTTATTTTTTTCCCCCTACTATAGTACTATATCACGTTAAAGTACCTCTTTAAGAAAACAAATCAACAAAGCGCACAACATGTATGTGCTGTCATAGTAGCATAAAGAACACTTAGAAAATCAGCACCATCACTATCAAAAACACCAATTAAGTAGTTATCGCACCAATCTGGGCCTCACTATCTTATTCCCATCAACCTGCCGTTCACCATGCACCAGGCAGGCACAATGGCCCTTCACCCACATAAACGTGTATTTGATTGAATGTCGTATTGTGTGACCCCTTTCAGTTCATACAATTCATGATTGCCGGCAATCAGGCTAATGATCGCTGGCAATTTTCACTTGGGCAGTAGCGAGGCTGAAGACCATTTCTGTGGAGGAGACTTTGGTATGACTCACCACGGCTTGTTATAACTGGTTGTATCTCGATTTGAATTATTCAGCTTTAATTAAATCCCACTGAATGAATGGTGTGTGATTGGTTGATTGGATGCTAAGTAACCAAAAGTAGGTACCTGTCCACGCTGCCTTCAGTGAAACGCCCATGTGTTATAAATGTTTCATTTTTTTTGTATTGAAATGGGATTTTAAACCATTTTCTTCCCCCAGTGCTGCATTCATTGTTTGTATGATTTCTTTCTAAAGCCCAAATGCAGGAACAGAATTAAATATATCACCCACTGGCTTAGTTATATGAAAAGTTATAATAGGAGTTTATACAATACAAATGCAATGATTCACTAAGATTTCCAGACAGAGGTGTCGGTTTGCGGTGGGGGGGGGGGGGGGGGGCTGGGGCAAGGGGCAGAATATGTCCCCGGGCTCAGCACGGCCGCTGCCTGAAATGCCCCTGCTTCTCTCCCTCCCTCTGCAGAGGAGTGTAGAAGCATTAACCGGAGGGGAAAGGGAAGGGAAATATTGCTGCATCACATGTACTTTGTGGGAAACCGCTGCATTCTGTGTATTTTGTGGAAATGTATTTTGTGTGAACATTGCCAACTAATGTGTATTTTGTGGTAACATTGCCGTGTTACGTGTATTTTGTGTGAACATTGCCGACTAATGTGTATTTTGTGGGAACATTGCCGACTAATGTGTATTTTGTGGGAACATTGCCGCATTATGTGCATTTTCAGAGAAACGCTGCGATGTTATGTGTATTTTGAGGGGGGAACATTGATTACCATTGGGGTCACTTTGCCTAATTGTGTTTTGGGAGAAAACTCAGTCCCGCTGTCTTTGCATTACAGTGTTACATTACAGTTAGCGCTGCCCAAATTCTGTCATGGCCACACCTATTTTTTGTACAGCAGGAGAAATTGGTAGCGCTTTCAGACAGAGGCTGTACCCCAATTAGCTATTTGCAAAGATGTGCAGTGCTCCAAAATATGGACAAAATTATACAACATACATTCAAAACAAAGGAGGGCATTAGCTTCAGTATAAATAATATAAATATGTGCACACATTATTCCCTACTAGACTTCCCCACGGCAATGACAGGCCCTCGTGGGGTAGACCTACCACTAGTCTAACAATAAAAACATAACTTTTCCTAGTCATGCTAATCATAAATGGTATACTCATTTCTTCAAACAGACATCAAACAAGTGACAGCAGACAACAAACAGACAACAAACAAGTGACCAGTGGGGCTCTGCATACCTCTGGTGGCTATCATTTAAGTTTGCAGCCTGGAGGGCTGTCACTTGTTTGATGTCACACCCATTTTTTGGCACGCCACACTCACTCCTATTCTGGTCCAGCCCTTCGGTCAAACTTGAGAACCTGATGTGGCTCTTGAGTCAAAAAGTTTGCCCACCCTTGATTCAGAGGCTTCCCACTACTGAGGTAAGTATCTAACGTTTGCATATTTTTTTCTTACAGGAACAAGTAGACATGGTCATTCAGATGCAAATATATTTGGCTTGAATGCAAAACTAATGCAAACTGTACAGCTTGGAATTGGACAAAATCGCAGGAAATACATGTGATTGGCCCAGTTCTAAGCTGCATACCATCTGCATTACATTTGCATGCAGCCTGCAATGATTTGCCTTTCATTCCCCTTCTCTAGTGGGAAGGCTTAAGCTTGAAGACCAGTCAGAGAAGCCGAGAGGAAGCAGCAGCCACGCTGGGTTCTGTCGCCTCACGGCCGGGAGCTCAAGATGACTGACATGACGAGTAATGGAATCACTCAGCAGGTAGTTGCGACGCCTGACAGAGCTTGAGAGAGTTTTTCTATTTGTTGGATTTTGCAGGAGTTAAATGCATAATAAAGTGAGAGGCCCGCTGCACCGGTCTTTGAAAACTCTATATAGTTGGCCACTTTGGACATTTCCTATTTGAAAAAAAGAAGATAGCAGGTTTTATTGGTTTACTTTAATCTGAGCTGAACTCTGGCGATGCTGTTTTATTCAGCAGCATGAAGAACATTTCAGGTCCCGGTTCAGACCGGCGATTCACCCTCTCATAAGCGCTCATAAATATTGAGGAGCTGTAAGGAAATGGCTAGCTCCAAGCAGGCGTGTAAACGAATGAAAGAAAGGTGCGCAGAGAGCGCAGCACACAGCCTGCTATACACAGTCACTGGAACGTGACCGCTCACACTCTGACCTGTCTAATCTGCAGCCACAGAGGGAGAAGCTAAAGAACAACTCCACACACAAGTGTTTGCCTGAACCTGTGTCGGCATACGGGAGCAGAACTTCCAGCGGTCACTTCCTGTACAGAGTGGGTACATGTGGCAGGGGGGTGACTCACACAGCCTGGGCCCCCCAGCAAAAATCATCAGGCCGCTCCCCTCCCCCAGGAACCTCCCGAGTCCCAAACACCTCTCCCCCCTTCCCAACGATCATACAGAGCGGCGGCAGCGGAGCATATACTAAAACTAATTTAGGCAGGACAGGACCACTTTACTACTCCATGCAGCCTATTAGCTTGTGGATTTCCTGACACTGCATGGCATGTGATAGGAAACCACAAGCTAATAAGCTGCAGGGTGTGGCTACACGGAGGAATAAAGAGGTCCTGTCCTGCTGGCAGGGCCGGGCCGAGGCAGAGGCTGGAGAGGCTCCAGCCTCAGTGCTCAGTGTAGGAGAAGGGTGCACAATTCATTCAGCTGTCATTCCCAGTTGTGTTTGAAACAGAAAGAAATAAGAAAAGGGGATACATGACAGTGACTGCAAGCCAGATAACTAGAGATTAAGGTGTTGGGGAGGTTGGGGGCCCTGGGGAGCCTCTTAGTCTAATAGCAATCCGTGTGTGACGGCTGGGGTGGGAGGGATGGAGGGGCGCACTTTGCTGTCTCAGCCTTGGGTGCTGAAGGACCTTGTCCCGGCTCTGCCTGCTGGAATAAATTAGGTAAAGTATACTCTCCACTGCAGCTGCTCTGCATGATCTCAGAGGTACAGGGAGGAGAAGTTGGGATATGGGAGCGAGCACACACAAGGAGCTGCCATTGCCAGGCCCTTTAGCCCCCAGGCCCCCCTGCGATGGCGGGGCTCGCAGGGGCTATTGTTATACCAGTGCATGTGGTATAGTCACTAGTGATGGTTATGTCTAAGACTCATGTGATGACTTTGGTCAGACAGAAGTTTGCCTTTTTAAAAGAGAATGTATTTGCGATTATTCAGGTTGGAGTGAGCTCTGAGGTGTCCCACAATGCATCACTGCTGAATATGCAAATCATCTCTTTGTTGTCCCTGATAGCAATCTGTAACTTCAGGTGTTTCAAGTCTAACCCCATAGAGCCATATTAATCCATGCCATGCACTGATGAGGATAAATCAATCCAAAACAGTCTGTTTGCATGTTGGGTTAGTTTTACTCTGTAATATTACCAAGCTGACACATCATTACAGCAGTGCTGAAGGTGTGTTTATCTGTCGGAGACAACAAAGAGATGATTTGCATATTCAGCTGTGATGCATTGTGGGACATCTCAGAGCTCACTCCAAACTGAATAATCGCAAATACTTTCTATTTTGCAGAGCATTTTAGTAAGTAGGCTTTTTGGTCTCTTACAGCCCCTTACACACTCCTAGGAGTTCTGGTTCACCATGAGCTTGCTGGGCAATCTCTAACTGTGAATTTGGTCAGGTGATAGATATGCAAGTCTCTGATTTGCTAGTCATGATCATGTGCTAAAGCAGGATGTGATCACGGCAAATCAGAGCCTTGCAAATCTATCAGCTGATCAAACAAATCACATGCTTCTCCATGAGGTCTCCTAGACATAACCATCACTAAATTAGTCACATGCTTGTTTTGGTTGACTTATGCCTAGCACACACCTTCAATTTAGACTGCCCAATGATTGGCCAGTTTAAGGATCAACAGATTTTGAATACTATGAACAGATTGTGTAGGTAAACTCTCATACTACATGGAGGTGGTAAAATATGTCAGTGATTGGTCAATCAAAATTGAAGGTGTGTACCAGGCTTAAAGCCAATATTAATAGTATCAGTACAAAGTGCTTATCGATACCGTGCAGTATTGTTGTCCTTTAAGATAGGATATCTCAGGAGGGATACATCCCAGACATAAAATAAACATACTTTATGTACAGTATACAGGGGGATGCTAAAGTTTGGGCAACCTTGTTAATCGTCATGATTTTCCTGTATAAATAGTTGGTTGTTACAATAAAAAATGTCAGTTAAATATATCACATAGGAGACACACACAGTGATATTTGAGAAGAGCAATGATGTTTATTGGATTTACAGAAAGTGCACAATAATTGTTTAAATAAAATTAGGCAGGTGCATACATTTGGGCACTGTTGTCATTTTATTGATTCCAAAACCTTTGGAACTAATTATTGGAAGGAACTCAAATTGGCTTGGTAAGCTCAGTGACCCCTGATCTACATACAAGGGTGAGTCAAATTATAAGAAAGAGTATTTAAGGGGGTCAGTTGTAAGTTTCCCTCCTTTTTTAATTTTCTCTGAAGAGAAGCAACGTGGGGGGTCTCAAAACAACTCTCAAATGACCTGAAGACAAAGATTGCTCACCATCATGGTCTAGGGGAAGATACAGAAAGCAGTCTCAGAGATTTCAGCTGTCTGTTTCCACAATTAGGAACATATTGAGGAAATGGAAGACCACAGGCTCAGTTCAAGTAAAGGCTCAAAGTGGCAGACCAAGGAAAATCTCGGATAGACAGAAGCGACAAATGGTGAAAACAGTCAGAGTCAACCCACAGACCAGCACTAAAGACCTACAACATCATCTTGCTGCAGATGGAGTCACTGTGCATCGTTCAACCATTTGGCACACTTTACACAAGGAGATGCTGTATGCGAGAGTGATGCAGAGAAAGCCTTTTCTCCACCAACAGCACAAACAGAGCCGCTTGAGGTAGGCTAAAGCACATTTGGACAAGCCACCTTATTTTTGGAATAAGGTGATAAGGTGCTGTGGACTGATGAGACTAAAATTGAGTTATTTTGACATAACAAGGGGCACTATGCATGGAGGAAAAAGAACATAGCATTCCAAGAAAAACACCTGCTACCTACAGTAAAATATGGTGGTGGTTCCATCATGCTGTGGGGCTGTGTGGCCGGTGCAGGGACTGGGAATCTTGTCAAAGTTGAAGGACGCATGGATTCCATTCAGTATCGGCAGATTCTGGAGAATCAGTGACACAGCTAAAGCTGCGCCGGGCTGTATCTTTCAGCAAGACAACGACCCTAAACACTGCTCAAAATTAGTGTTGGGCGAACACCTGGATGTTCGGGTTCGGGCCGAACAGGCCGAACATGGGCCAGATGTTCGGCATGTTCGGCCCGAACGCCGAACTCAATGGGAGTCAATGGGACCCCCGAACATGCCCATTTTGGGGGCCCTATGGGGTCGCAGGCATAAGGGGGGAGCATGCCCCGGTCGCGGGGGGGGGGGGTCGGAAATTCCCCCCACCCCCTCCGCTAGCGCTCCCCCCTCTGCCCGCTTCTCCATACAAAAGTTTGAAACAAGTTCAATAGTACCTGGGCTGGTGGCACTGGCTGGCAGTGGAGTGAGGAGGAGGAGGAGTCCGAGTAGCAGAGTGACGTTGAGGCCGGGCAGCGGGCGGTTCAGCGCTAGTACCCTTGTGGTACTTCCGCCCTTTCTCTGACCTCACGTCCTCTGCGTGATGACGCATACGAGGGTACGCGTGATGCGTACCCTCGTATGCAGAGGACGTGAGGTCAGAGAAAGGGCGGAAGTACCACAAGGGTACTAGCGCTGAACCGCCCGCTGCCCGGCCTCAACGTCACTCTGCTACTCGGACTCCTCCTCACTCCACTGCCAGCCAGTGCCACCAGCCCAGGTACTATTGAACTTGTTTCAAACTTTTTGTATGGGGAAGCGGGCAGAGGGGGGAGCGCTAGCGGAGGGGGTGGGGGGAATTTCCGACCCCCCCCGCGATCGGGGCATGCTCCCCCCTTATGCCTGCGACCCCATAGGGGGCATAGGGGGGCAGTATTCGGCCGAACAGGGCCCTGTTCGGCCGAACAGGGGCCCTGTTCGGCCATGTTCGGCCATGCATTCTGCAGTTCGGGCGAACCCCGAACAGTTTGGCCGAACACCACCAGGTGTTCGGCCGAACTCGAACATCACCCGAACAGGGTGATGTTCTGCAGAACCCGAACAGTGGCGAACACTGTTCGCCCAACACTACTCAAAATCCACTAAGGCATTCATGCAGAGGAACAAATACAACATTCTGGAATGGCCATCTCAGTCCCCAGACCTGAATATAATTAAAAATCTGTGGTGTGAGTTAAAGAGGGCTGTCTATGCTCAGAAGCCATCAAATGTGAATGAACTAGAGATCTTTTGTAAAGAGGAATGGTCCAAAATACCTTCAACCAGAATCCAGACTCTCATTGGAACCTACAGGAAGTGTTTAGAGGCTGTAATTTCTGCAAAAATCTAGGATCTACTAAATATTGATTTTATTTTGTTTTTGTGGTGCCCAAATTTATGCACCTGCCTAATTTTGTTTAAACAATTATTACACACTTTCTGTAAATCCAATAAACTTCATTTCACTTCTCAAATATCATTGTGTGTGTCTCCTATATGAAATATTTAACTGACCTTTTTTATTGTAACAACCAACGATTTATACAGGAAAATCATGACGAATAACAAGGTTTCCCAAACCTTCGCATCCCACTGTATAATCTTGACTTAGAGCAGAACATAAAAACACTTCTAATCTAAAAAAACACTAACAGTTCAGGTATACTTTGCAGCTGTTTATTGAATATTGCAGCACGTCAGTCAGTGGGGTGTAAGTGAGGGAATAGCTAAATGAGATAATATCAGTTTTGCCGGAGTCAGGAAGTAATTGCCGTCTATACAGAGATTATCATTTAAACCAAAGTCCTTCTTCAAATCCCACCGGCGTGCTTCTGTAATTCCGCACCCTGGAGAGCGCCAAGCCCACCGCGCATTCATAGAGCTCTGTGCAGTTCCGAGTTGTCAGCTTTGCTAAGCAACAAGCATAATATGTTCCACCGCTAAATATACATCACTTGTCCAGGCTGCATGCACGGAGCTTATCATTATGTGACTGCATTGTTTATGAATAATGCTTATCTCCAACATAGGTGCGCTTAACGGAAAATATCCCCCACCCACCAAGACTGCCATGTGTCACCGGCCATGAGAGGTATAAATGATAGGCTTATATCAGTGGTGTGCAGTCATTGTGATCGGTGAAATAGCGGATGCCCTTGGACACGTAGGTGACATCAGCTCACACAATAGGCAGTGGATAAACAGGCATGTGAAAGTCGCAGAGGCAATTGACAATAAAGAAAACAGGAGATTAAGCCAACATATTTTGGAAGTGATTCTTCCGGAAGCCATTCACGCCAGGGAAAAATGGGCCTCTTAAAGGAAATAGTGTGTGTTGGAAATGGTAGCATACCTAACCTGAACTGATACAGCTCATTAAACTAAGGATGCAATGTACGTTATGTGTTTGTGCAATGCTTGTTATACATTATATACACATGTGTGTGTTGCTTATGCAACGTGCCCTCTGCAAATAGTATAATCAGTGTTATACAAGCAGCCAGGACCCTGTGTATACAAAAAATATATAGATTTTTTTTCATTCAGCAAAAACGTTCTTTGTGTTTTGTTTCTTTAGGATTCCACAAGTTTTTCTGGTTGCTTCTGGCTACAGTGTGCCGTCAGCAGTGGTTAGTAGACAGTAGGCCCTCCAGCAAAACTGATTATTACCCTTCATGTCAATCTACTTCTCTGCCTGAAATAGTAAGAGCTTTTGATAACATTCCACCGGCCTCATCTGCTCAAGCACATTGCTTTAGAAGGTAATATTAGATCCTGCTCTCTCATTTATTACATTTACTCAATAAGCACTTTCTTTTAATCCCAAAACATGTCCCAACCATGCATGTCCCACCCACACGCCTGCCAGACACACAATACAATGGAAAGGCACATGGCCACTAGGAATGTCTTGTATCATGACACAGGAAGGTAAATTTCCAATGTGGCTACTGCTGGTATGGTAAAAAAAAACTCCATGTGTTTAAAAGTATTAACTAGATCCTCACCCCTGTGCAAAGAATGGCTCACCTTAATAGATGGCTATAAAAGGCCAATATTGATAGTTCAGTATAAGAGCGTAAAAGTGGATAAAGCACTGTTAATCTGTCCTTGAGCTTGATTGTCCCATCTGTGTGGAAGGGATCCGATATGGAAGCAGCTGAGCTAAAAGCTATAGGAGCAAGATGTGTTTGAGAGGTAACTGATCCAGATTGCGTTTTCCCTATTGTGACCATGAAGAAAGCAGGTTTGTTGACCTTCGTGAACCAAAAAAAAAAGCACTCGTTGTTGGTAATTACCAATGGAACATCTGTCTGACTCAACCTGGGGGGAGGCGGGAGGATAAAGTCTCAATATGTAGACAAGATAAGGTAAAAAGACAGTGGGAGCCTAACATGATGGGGGGTGGAGAGGGGGGTGGGGACAGTGTAAAGATTAAGGAGGGTAGTAAAACTTCAAGTAGCCCATTTCGTGTAAACAAAATTGGTAAATGTGGTGGTAAAAATATAAAGTGCATGGTAACCAATGCTCGGAGCCTTGCAAATAAAATAGAAGAACTAGAGTTCATTCTGAATGACAAAGGCTATGACATTGTGGGAACAACCGAGACATGGATGGATGAAAGCCATGACTGGATAGCTAATTTAAAAGGATACAATGTGTTTAGGAGGGATAGAACAGGGAAAAAAGGTGGAGGGGTTTGTCTCTTTGTTAAGAATTCTTTTACAGCTGTCCTCAACGATGAGATGGAGGAAGATTGCGAAGATGTGTCTGTTTGGGTAAATATTCATGGTGGAAATAAAAGTTGCCAATTGCTTATTGGGGTATGCTACAGACCACCCCTTATTAATGAAGCTGCAGAACTGCGATTACTACAGCAGATTGAAAAAGCTGCAAGTAAAAATGAGGTCATAATTATGGGCGACTTCAACTTTCCAGACATTGACTGGGGTATTGAAGCTACCCATTCTGGTAAAAGCAGCAGATTTTTGGCAGCACTACAGGACAATTACTTGACTCAAATGGTAACGGAACCAACTAGGGGGAATGCGTTACTGGATCTGATCATTTCTAATAGACCAGATAATGTATCAAATGTGCAGGTTCAAGAACATTTGGGAAATAGTTATTACAACATGATAACGTTTGATCTGGTGACTGATAGGCCACGGGGCAGCGGGACCACTAAAACAATGAATTTTAGAAAAGCAAAGTTCAATCAAGTTAGGCAGGCACTAAGTTTGGTGAACTGGGATAATGTACTACAAGGGGAGGACACTGAAGGGAAATGGCAAGCTTTTAAACTTATTCTCAATCAATATTGTAGTATGTATATCCCATATGGAAACAAAATGTCTAGGAATAAAAAAAGGCCTCTATGGATGAATAGAAAGGTTAGGGAAAAAATGAAGAGGAAAAGGAATGCCTATAAGGTCCTAAAACAGGAGGGGACCGAGGCTGCACTAAGCAATTATAAGGAGTGCAATAAAAATTGTAAAAAAGAAATTAGGCTGGCAAAGATCGAAGCTGAAAATCAAATCGCTAGGGATATCAACTCTAACCCAAAAAAGTTTTACAAGTACATCAACTCTAAAAAAACAAAGGTTGACTGTATAGGAATCCTAAAGGATGAGGGTGGGAACTCAATGGTGGATGACAAAGGTAAGGCAGAGTTATTAAATGCTTTCTTTGCTTCTGTCTTCACAAAGGAAACAGCACTGTTGCAAATTACAGAGGCAGAAGAGTCTCAATCTTCTAACTGTAATATTAAATACTTAACGCAGGAAGAAGTAAAGGCAAGACTAAATAAATTAAAAATAGACAAGGCACCTGGCCCGGATGGCATGCATCCTCGGGTCCTAAGAGAATTAAGTTCAGTTATAGCTAAGCCCCTTTATCTTATCTTTTGTGACTCTCTTGCAACTGGCAGAGTCCCAGTGGATTGGCGTACAGCCCACGTTTTCCCATTATTTAAGAAGGGCAAAACATCTGATCCAGGAAATTATAGACCTGTAAGCTTAACATCAGTTGTATGCAAACTATTTGAGGGGTTACTAAGAGATACTATACATGATTTCATAGTAGAAAATAGTCTTATTTCTCAGCATAAATATGGGTCTACTAAAGACAGGTCCTGTTTGACTAACATGCTCAGCTTTTATGAGGTAGTGAATGCTAATATGGATATTGAGAATGCTGTAGATGTGATATACTTGGACTTTGCAAAGGCCTTCGACACTGTTCCCCACAGAAGTCTGGTGCAAAAGTTGAGGATGCAAGGACTGGGGAAGAGTTTGTGTGCATGGATAGGGAACTGGCTAATGGACAGAAAACAAAGAGTTGTGGTCAATGGATCATACTCAAAATGGGACACTGTTAGCAGTGGGGTCCCACAGGGGTCTGTACTGGGTCCAGTGCTCTTCAATTTATTTATTAATGACCTAGTAGATGCAGTAGTGAGCAATGTTGCTATTTTTGCAGATGATACAAAATTGTGCAGAATCATCAACTCTCAGGAAGATAGTGTCATATTGCAACAGGATCTGGATAGGATGGCTATATGGGCACATACATGGCAGATGAAGTTCAATGTTGACAAATGTAAAGTCATGCATTTTGGTCGTACCAATGGTCTAGCACCATACAAAATAAATGGGATACAGTTGGGGACATTAAACTTGGAGAAGGACTTAGGAGTACTCATCGACCACAAGTTAAATAATCGTACTCAATGCCAAGCCGCTGCAGCTAAAGCGAACAAAATTTTGGGATGCATTAAAAGGGAAATAAAAACTCGAGATGCTAGCATAATATTGCCCCTGTTTAACTCTCTAGTAAGGCCACATCTGGAATATGGAATTCAGTTCTGGGCACCACATTATAAAAAAGATATTGCAGTTTTAGAGCAGGTGCAGAGACGAGCTACAAAATTGATACGTGGGATGGAAGGTCTCGCTTACCAAGAAAGGTTAGATAAACTGGGTTTATTTAGTCTAGAGAAAAGACGCCTTAGAGGAGATCTAATTAACATGTATAAATACATCAGAGGGCAATATAATAGCTTGGCGGATGAGCTTTTTGTCCCTAGGCCTTCTCAAAGGACTAGAGGACATGATCTGCGCATGGAGGAAAAACGTTTTAGCCATTTATTTAGGAAAGGGTTCTTTACAGTAAGAGTGATTAAGATGTGGAATGCATTGCCACAGGAAGTCCTTATGGCAAACTCTATACCTGCATTTAAAGGGGGCTTAGATGCTTTCCTTGCGTTGAAAGACATCCATGGCTACAATTACTAGGTTATGCCTAATGATGTTGATCCAGGGATTTTATCTGATTGCCATCTGGAGTCAGGAAGGAATTTTTCCATTTTGGGGCTAATTGGACCATGCCTTGTGGGGGTTTTTTCGCCTTCCTCTGGATCAACAGGGGTATGTGGGGGACGGGCTGGAATTGTACTTTGTACTGGTTGAACTCGATGGACGTATGTCTTTTTTCAACCAAAATAACTATGTAACTATGTAACTATGTAACCATGTAATAGCTGGCACCAATACTACAAGTTGTATGAGTAACGTCACATGACAAATTGTTATCGATTTAAAAAGTAATTAGGGGCACTTTAATGTCATCAGCCTTCTTTAGCTCCTCCAGTGCTACTCTCTCCGCACAGGTAAGTCTGTCCTTACTCCGCAATGACATCCAATTCAGTAATTTCAGGTCTTTAGTTACCAAGTCCAGAAAAAATCCTAAGGCCTGGCTGGGATACGCGGGGTCCGACAATCACCAGAAGTCTGAATTGTCCTAGCGGGCCACGGACTACAGCATTACTGCTATAGTGGCATAATAGCTCCCATGGCGCCAAAATCACCTGCTTTCCCTTTAAAAGGTATTTCGTTGATAGTATATGAAAACATCTCCTGTGACAAAACCCAGTAGAAAAGTTTATTGACTAGGGACCAAGGGGTTTGATTTACTAACCAGCAACCACTGTTAATATTGCTGTGTGCAGAGGAGGCAGCGTAACTGACGGTACATTCCTTGTTGAGCAGATGTTGGCTTCTTATCTTCTCTTTTTTACTAACCAAACAATGTGTGTGTCCTTCGATGTGCTTGAAGGAAGCCCACGTGAGCGTAGGAACAACATACAAGCTCCATGCAGATTCTCTCGGTAGTTACAGTATGTAATCCTTGGTTCAGGGGCGTAACTACATTGAGCCAGGACCCTCCTTGGAGATCTGTCAGCCAGGCCCAGTCCTGTACATAATGTAGAGGGGTAGCGGAACGTTATACATTACCTGCTCCCATCAGCGATATAGGTCCTTCATCCCTTCCTCTTCAGTTTTCAAGTGCCGTGCAGCCGGCCAATTACCATGCGACTTCAGTTCCCATATCATGTGACGGACGGAAGCCGAATGGCGATTGGCTGGCTGCACGGCACTTGTAAACTGAAGAGGAAGTGAAGACAACCTGTATCGCCGCTGGAGCAGGAAATGTATAATTCTGTTGCTGCTCTGTACAGGACAGCTTCCCTCAGTTCTAGCTCCCGGGCCCCCTAGTTACCAGGCCCCCCTGCGATGGCGGGGGTCATGTGGCTTATTATTATTTCTATGAGAGACAAACCGGGAAACTGAGAGCCCAAAATGGTGTAGTATGTTATGTTAATGGTAGAGACCATGATTGCATATATAGGATTAAATACAAACATAAGGTTACTGCATAGGTAACCACTGTGAGAGCAGGTGGGGAGATTATACCTGACCACACTTAGGTTAAAAAGTCGCTCTGTGTAGAAAAGGAAAAAAAGGAGATAACACCTCTCCACCAATGGTGGACTAAACATAAACTTATTGTAGGAACAGAGGCACTAACAAAGGGTAAAATATGCTAAAAAAAAGTTTAAAAGAGGAAGGTAGTGGTAGACTTACCGCTTCAAACTACACTCAATTCTGTGGATTAGGGTTCACGATTTGCTTTATTGGAAAACTCCACAATGCAACGCGTTTCGCAGGTACAGTCCTGCTTCGTCAGGCAATAAACGGAGTAGCTAGACAAAGTCTATAGGAAGTCAAGTGCCTCTGTCGCTTGGTTTCCTGTAACAGAACAGACCACGTACCTGCAGTATTGGAGTCTGAAGTGTGGAGGACAGCAGCTCTTGCAACTCACAATGAGCCATTTTGGAAAGGTGATCTACCACCACAAATATGGAATTATAACCTTCAGATGGTGGAAGCTCCACTATAAAATCCATTGAGATTGAGTGCCAAGGCCTTGGAGGTACTGGTAAGGGTTTCAACAATCCCCATGGTTTAAGCTTGGATCCTTTACATCGGTTACAGGTTGGGCAGGACGCTATATACTTCTTGCAGTCGGTCATGGTCAATAGTCCAGGCCACCAATAGGATCTTTGGATTAACTCTGCTGTCTTAAGACTACCGAAATGTCCCGCTAGAAGATGGTCATGACATAACTTAAAAACTTGAACTTTGAATTTCTCCGGAACAAAAATCTTATCTTCAAAGAACCATAATCCTTCTTTCTGAGATAACTTTGATTGGACATTATGAGGTGGAGACAGTTTTTCTAATTTAATATTTTTAACTAGATCCGATTGTAGTAACAAGAAATGCTGACTGGACAAGATGGTAGCAGGTTCCTCTTGATCATTGTCTTCAGGAAACATGCGAGACAATGCATCCGGTTTCCCATTTTTACTTCCTGGCCTGTATGTTGTATGAAATGAAAATCTTGAAAAGAAAAGTGCCCATCTTGCTTGACGTGGATTTAATCTTTTTGCCGTTTTCAAGTATTCTAAATTCCGATGATCTGTAAATATCAAAACAGGATTAGCAGCTCCTTCCAACAGATACCTCCATTCCTCGAGGGCATCTTTAATGTCCAACAATTCCCGTTCAGCAACATCATAATTCCTCTCTGCAGAGGATAGTTTTCTTGAGAAGAAAGCTACTGGGTGCATTATAGAGATGTAGCGAACGGTTCCAGGCGAACATTGGGGGTTTGCGTTCGCCTGCGCAAGGCAAACCTTTGCGGAAGTTCGATTCGCCACATAATGCACTATGAGGGTCAACTTTGACCCTCTGCATCATAGTCAGCAGGCACATTGTAGCCATTCAGGCTACAGTAAGCCCTGGAGCCCCACCCCCCCTTATATAAGGCAGGGTCCGGCGGCCATTACACTCACTCGTGTGCCTGCTATTAGACAGACTAGGGCGAGCTGCTGCAGACTTGTTCTTCTAGGGACAGATTAGTTAGGTTCTTGGCTGCTTAGTTTGTTCCTGGCTGATTGTTATTGCTTTTATAGCACCCTAGCTCTTTTCAGAGCTCATCCTGTACTTTATTTTTTTTACTGTGTGTCAAACTGACACTTTTGTTGTATGCACAACCTTGCTAATTGATAGTGTGTGTGTGCCACTGCCAGCAGCCCAGCACATTCAGTGACTGACTACCTGTGTGTGTGACAGGGAGCTGCACATTGTACTACCCAGTACTGCATATACCCAGTACCTGTTGTGTTTACTTAACCCACCTCATCACTGCATATACCTATCTTTGTGTTGAGTGAACCCAGCTCACTGCATCCTACTACTACCTGTTGTGTTTACTTAACCCACCTCATCATCACTGCACATAACTACCTGTAGTGTTGAGTGAACCCAGCTCACTGCATATACCTACTACCTGTTGTGTTTACTTAACCCACCTCATCACTGCACATAACTACCTGTTGTGTTGAGTAAACCCAGCTCACTGCATATACCTACTACTTGTTGTGTTGAGTGAACCCAGCTCACTGCATATACCTACTACCTGTTGTGTTTACTTAACCCACCTCATCACTGCACATAACTACCTGTTGTGTTAAGTGAACCCAGCTCACTGCATATACCTACTACCTGTTGTGTTGAGTGAACCCAGCTCACTGCATATACCTACTACCTGTTGTGTTGAGTGAACCCAGCTCACTGCATATACCTACTACCTGTTGTGTTTACTTAACCCACCTCATCACTGCACATAACTATCTGTAGTGTTGAGTAAACCCAGCTAACTGCATATACCTACTACATGTTGTGTTGAGTGAACCCCAGCTCACTGCATATACCTACTACCTGTTGTGTTGAGTGAACCCAGCTCACTGCATATACCTACTACCTGTAGTGTTTACTTAACCCACCTCATCACTGCACATAACTACCTGTAGTGTTGAGTAAACCCAGCTCACTGCATATACCTGCCTGCTGCCCTCCTTGGATGTGTAGTGGTAGCCGTTGCTCAGGCTCCACACCGGATTCAAACCCCTCATTCCCCGGCCATTACCCGGGGTCACAATGGCAGACTTGCCCGCCTCCACAGGATTCTCATTGTAGCGGTACTGAACAAGTACACAGCAAGTAGAAAATGTAATTTAAAAACAAAACGTAAGCTTTTTAACAATGCTATGGAAAGTTGAGAAGGAAGTCACACATTACCTGACATCACTGAGTGAGGAAGAGCAATCTCGCCATGTTGCGCAGTAGTCCAGCATGGCCGTCACTTCACAAACAGCTGTTTGCGGTGCGTTACACAGTGAGTTTGGTGTGTCAGTGTGAAGCAGTACTCTAATTACACTCCCTGATTGATGTATACACATGCAAGATGTTTTAAAGCACGTTAGGCCTGCAATTTAGCATTCAATGTGATTTCTGCCCTTAAAACGCTGCTTTGCGTCACATCCAGGTTTTTCCCCGGGACTTTTGGCATGTATCCCATTCCACCATGTCCCCTCCAGGTGTTAGACCCCTTGAAATATGTTTTCCATCACTTTTGTGGCCAGCATAATTTTTTCTATTTTTCAAAGTTCGCCTCCCCATTAAAGTCTATTGCGGTTCGCGAACTTTTCCGCGAACCGAACCTTCCGCGGAAGTTCGCGAGCCGAAAATCGGCGGTTCGCGACATCTCTAGTGCATTAGAGACTTTGGGCCCTGTCTTTGTGAAAGTATAGCACCAATTGCTGACTCAGAGGCATCTACTTCAAGAATAAATGGTAATGTTGGATTTGCATGTTTGAGGATCGGGGCTGAGGTGAACAGTTGTTTCAACTTGTCAAATGCCGTCTGAGCGTCTTGATTCCAGAAAAAAATGTTTCTGCTGTTTTGTAAGTTGCGTTATAGGTAAAACGACGGAGGAAACGTTTTTGATAAATCTCCTATAAAAGTTTGCAAATCCTAGGAACCTTTGAACTGCTTTCTTATCCACAGGAGGAGGCCAATCCTTGATTGCTTGAATTTTATGTGGGTCCATAGTAAAACCTTCAGCGGAGATTATTAATCCTAAGAATTGGATTATTTCTTTGTGAAATTCACATTTTTCCAGTTTTACATAAAGATTATGTTGTCTTAAATGATTTAGAACTAATTGCACCTGATTACAGTGTTGTTCTTCAGAGGCAGAAAATACCAGGATATCATCAAGATATATAATGACAAAGTGATCAATCATATACTTAAATATATCATTGATGAAGTGCTGAAATGTAGCTGGTGTGTTGCATAGTCCGAATGGCATAACTAGATATTCGAAATGTCCGAAGCGGGAACGGAATGCTGTCTTCCACTCATCACCGGCACATATTCTTACTAGATTATATGCCCCACGCAGGTCAAGTTTCGTGAAGATCTTTGCTTCTCTTAATCTCTGAAACAACTCTGGAACCAATGGCAGTGGATAACGATTTTTAACCGTCACTTTGTTTAATTCCCGATAGTCCACACAGGGCCTTAAAGATCCATCTTTCTTTTGTATAAAGAAGATTCCTGCTCTGGCTGGAAACTTAGATGGCCTAATAAACCCTTTTTCTAAATTTTCATGGATATATTGCTCCGGGTCTAATAGTGAAAACATACGCCCAAAAGGGATTGGAGCGCCAGGTACCAGGTCAATTGGACAATCATAGGGTCGATGTGGGGGAAGTTGGTCAGCTTTCTTTTTGTCAAACACATCCAGAAATTGATGATAACACTCTGGTATACTTTCAGCATAAAGGGATACATTCAATAAAGGAACAGTAGATTCCTTGTATTCCGAAATACAACATTCTCCACAATAGTTGGATGAGAAGATAACGGATCCTGTGGCCCAGTTGATAACGGGGTTGTGGGCCTTAAACCAAGGAAGACGCAGGATAACAGGATACATAGGAGATGAGACTAAGTCCAAATGGAGAAATTCTTGATGTTGAGTTGAAATTGTGGTTAGGATTGGCGAGGTTTCCATAATAACAGGTCCTGAATTGATAGAGGATCCATCAGCGAGATTAATATGTAACGGATTCTTCCGGTTTTGTAGGGGGAATTGATGTTCAGAGGCAAACGCTATGTCCAAGAAACAGCTGCAAGCCCCTGAATCGATAATAGCCGAGGTGTTAAGGGTTTTTCCTGGAAGCTGAAAAGAAATGGAGACAACACAGTAATTAGTAGGATCGGTAAGCGTTTCCGGGATATAGGTGATGTTGGGCTTATTCTTACCCGCAGGTTTCACGGGACTTGTCCTCACAAAGTGACCGGCTGTGCCACAGTACATACATAAGTTCTCCCTTCGGCGGCGCTGTCTCTCCTCAGGACTTAATGAGGAACTAATCAGTCCGAGTTGCATGGGTTCAGGCTGATCTGAGGGATTAGGGGGTGTTGTCATTGGAGGTGGGTTCCAGAAGAGACGAGAGGTATTACTCTTCTCCAGTTGTCGTTCTCAAAAACGACGATCAATCTGGATGGCCAGTTGAATGAATTCTTTCAGAGTTCCGGAAATGCCTACACGGGCCAGTTCATTCTTTAAACTTTCCGAAAGTCCCAGATGGAATTGATGGATTAGTGCAGACTCATTCCAGGTCGTATCTGTGACCCAACGGCGGAATTCAGAAGTATATTCCTCCACAGGCCTCTTCCCCGACGGAGGTTTCGGAGCATCGCCTCTGCCGTAGCCACCCGTTGGGGATCATCATATAGGGAAGCCATGGTTGTAAAGAATGCAGCCACGGAATTCAAAGCTGTGTCTTGTTTTTCCAAAAGGTTATGGGCCCAGGATTGTGGGTCACCCAGTAGTAGTGAAATGACAAACCCCACCTTAGTGTCTTCTGTAGCAAAGGTGCGGGGCTGTAGTGAAAAATATAGTTCACAGGAGTGACGGAATGCTCTGAATTTTGTATGATCTCCGGAGAATCTCTCAGGCATTGGTACTCGAGGTTCCGGGGCAGCTATGGCTGCAGCTGCAGGATCTACAGGCAGAGGAGCTGCATTTACAGGTCCTACAGCAGGCAGAGTTGATAACTCGTTTAGCCTAATTCTTTAAAGGCATCGGTGAGTGTCGCCATTTGTGTATATAGGGCGTTCAGTACCCTCGCTGCCTGCCCAGACTCCATTCTGTGGCTGTTGTATTTTGTAACGGAACAGACCACGTACCTGCAGTATTGGAGTCTGAAGTGTGGAGGACAGCAGATCTTGCAACACACCCCACAGAACCTCTGAAGTGAGGACAGAGTCTCTGGGAAGCGAAGGGCAGAAGCGCTAGCAGACCAAGCGGCGTGACGACCAAGCGCGTGACCAGGATGAATCTGCAGCACTTCCGCGGGCTGAGTACGGGTGTGCAATAACTCAGCAACCGATGCAGGAGTTGGATAGTTAGGCGACAGCGTAGTCTTGATCCTTTTTCAGAGGTCAGCAACGGAGCGGGTTCTCATACAGGCCAGGGTCGGTAACAGAGCAGGTAGTCGTCCAGAGCAGGAATCGGTAACAAATCGGGTAGTCGGACAAGCAGAGGTCGGTAACAAGGCGGGTAGTCATAACAGGCAGAAGTCGGTAACCAGGCAGGCAATCATACAACAGGAATTCAGGAACAAGGGCAGAGTCAGAACTCACGTCACGGGAGAACCTCTCACTTGCTGCAATACAACAGCACTGAGGCCATGTTCTCTTTGGACTTATATAGGCCGTTTGACGCACAGCCGCGTCAACTCATCCAAATGTACGCGTGCACGTGCGTGCGTAATTACGTCATGTACACGCGGACGTCCCTCTGCAATGCTCCTGCGCAGTACACTCAACCCGCGCCTTCTGGCGCTGAGGCCAATGCCACTGCACATGACGCGAACGGACACAAACCGCCAAGACCCCACGCCTAATGGAGCGGCGGCCTGCCCCAGGACGCACGTGGACATCAGTTCGTGTCAGCCGCCGAGTCCGCACAGGTAGGTGACCGTGACATTTCCTATAGATTCGGTCTAGCATTGTGGAGTTTTCCAATAAAACAAATCATTGACCCTAATCCACAGAATTGAGACTACTTGGAAGGAGATAAGTCCACCACTACCTTTCTCTTTTAAAAAATGTTTTATCATACAGGGCCGTTTCTACCCCCGTGCGGGGCGAGCCGCCGCCTGGGGCGCTGTTAGGAGGGGGGCGCTATAATGGAGGGGGGAGCCGGAGCCGCGGGGAGGGCAGCCCGACCTCTCCCTCCCTCTCCCGGGCGCCCTCCGTGCTCCCCCCTCAGATGCAGAGCAAGTAGCCGGGAAGCGCTGTTTGCAACTCACCTGCCTGGCTCCAAGCGCTGCTCTCTCGCCGCTGGTCTGTCTCCTCTCTCTGCATACTGCGGATACACGCGGCTTCCTGTTTAGCCGGAAGCCGCGTGTATCAGCATGTATCAGCATGTATGCGGCTCCGGGTCCCCCCTCCACTATAGAGGACAGCTAGCTATCTAACCTATCCTGGGGGCACCTACCTAATCTAACCTACGCTGGGGGCAGCTACCTAATCTAACCTACGCTGGGGGGCACCTACCTAATCTAACCTATACTGGGGGGCAGCTACCTATCTAACCTATACTGGGGGGCACCTACCTAATCTAACCTACGCTGGGGGGCACCTACCTAATCTAACATACACTGGGGGCACCTACCTAATCTAACATACACTGGGGGGCACCTACCTAATCTAACCTACACTGGGGGGCACCTACCTAATCTAACCTACACTGGGGGGCACCTACCTAATCTAACCTACACTGGGGGGCAGCTACCTAATCTAACCTACACTGGGGGGCAGCTACCTATCTAACCTTCACTGGGGGGCAGCTACCTATCTAACCTTCACTGGGGGGCAGCTACCTATCTAACCTACACTGGGGGGCAGCTACCTATCTAACCTACACTGGGGGGCAACTACCTATCTAATCTATACTGGGGGGGCACCTACTTAATCTAACCTATGCTGGGGGGGCACCTACCTAATCTAACCTACGCTGGGGGGGCACCTACCTAATCTAACCTACACTGGGGGGCAGCTACCTATCTAACCTACACTGGGAGGCAGCTACCTAATCTAACCTACACTGGGGGGCAGCTACCTATCTAACCTATACTGGGGGCACTTATTTAACCTGTATTGGGGGCACCTACCTAGCTAGCCTATACAGGTGGCCACTATACTGGCTACCTATATTGCAGGCACCTACCTAAATAACCTGTACTGGGGCACCTACCTATCTAACTTATACCGGGGGCGCCTGCCTATCTAACCTATACTGGGGGCAACTATACTGGCTACCTATACTGGAGGCACCTACCTGGCTAACCTATAGCGGGGGCAACTATACTGGCTCACCTATGCCTGGCTACCTATACTGGGGTACCTATTCTTGGCTACCTATACTGGGGGGACCTATACTAAGTGCAACTAGACCTGGCTAACCTATACTGCGGGCACCCATACCTTGCTCGAGGAGGGGGGGGGGGGGGCAATTTTTACACCCTCGCCCTGGGTGCATTTTAGCCTAGAAACTGCACTGTTATCATATTTTACCCTTTGTTGGGGTCTCTGTTCCTACAATCAGTTTAGTATTATTCCCATGCCTTGGATTCTAGTCCTACAAGGCAACAGTCCTAACCAAGTGGCCACCCTGTTGCTTTGATGGAATGAACCATAAACGTTCAAGAGACAGAAAGCCCTCTGGGATAGGAAAACTGCGCTTTATTGATTTTGTATAACATTTTGCATGAGCGGCCTAGAATGAGAACTTCCTGAAAATACATTATACCTTCATTTTTAATCTGATTTCTATTAATTCACCCAAAGGTGATGCACTATCATTTTGAGTTCATTCACCAATCACAGATATCTAGCAACCAACGAAGATGCTAATTCTAGGTCATTAAAGTGACACTGAAGCAATAAAACCTTATGATATAATGAATTTTATGTGCAGTATTTATAATGAATAGCACATTAGTAGCAAAGAAAGGAGTCTCATGTTTTTATTTTCAGGTATTTTATAGCATCATTCTATCATATTTGCAATTTACAAACCACACTGTATTTTAAAAAATAAAACAGAGCAGAGCTAATGACCCTTTCAGCTTCCCTGCAGTAAAAATGGTATCTGAAGTTGTCTGTCACTGTTTCTTTGAAGCATAAGTGCCTCCGAAAACAGCACTGTAGCGACTCAAGTTGGGTCAGAGACAGGGCCGGCCCTTGACTTTTTGCCGCCTGAGGAAAAAATGATTGCTGCCGCCGCCCCCCCCCCCCTCCCATGTGGGGGACCACCGCCTCCGAGCTGGAGGGGTAGCGGGCAGGGCGGGGGTATTGGGCCTAGCGGCGAGGAGGGGGGTCGGACCCCCCCCTCCCTCGCCTGGGTCCCCCGTCCTCCGCTCCCCTCCAGCCTTAAATAGATAAGAAGCGCAACTCGTAAGAGGCAGTGGGCGGGGAGGACTCACCTCTTCCTCGCTCGATCCAGCGTGCGCTCCACTGACGTCCCTTCCTGCAGCGCCGTCCACTTACAATACAGTGGGCGGCGTTGCAGGAAGTGACATCAGTGGAGCGCACGCTGGATCGAGCGAGGAAGAGGTGAGTCCTCCCCGCCCACTGCCTCTTACGAGTTGCGCTTCTTATCTATTTAAAGAGACTCCGTAACAAAAATTGCATCCTGTTTTTTATCATCCTACAAGTTCCAAAAGCTATTCTAATGTGTTCTGGCTTACTGCAGCACGTTCTACTATCACCATCTCTGTAATAAATCAACTTATCTCTCTCTTGTCAGACTTGTCAGCCTGTGTCTGGAAGGCTGCCAAGTTCTTCAGTGTTGTGGTTCTGCTATGAACTCCCCCTTCCAGGCCCCTCTCTGCACACTGCCTGTGTATTATTTAGATTAGGGCAGCTTCTCTCTTATCTTTTACAAGCTGGATAAATCGTCCTCTGAGCTGGCTGGGCTTTCACATACTGAGGAATTACAGACAAGGGCAAAGCTGTTTGCAGGAAGAAAAGAGCAGCCTGAAACTTCAGTGCATGAGAGATGCAGGGGGAAAGAAACACACAAATGATCTCTTGAGATTCAAAAGGAAGGGTGTATACAGCCTGCTTGTGCATGGATGTATTTTCTATGTGTGGATATACTGTACATCAACCTACTTCCTGTTTTGGTGGCCATTTTGTTTGTTTATAAACAAACCTTTTAAAACTGTTTTTAACCACTTTTAATGCGGCGGGGAGCGGCGAAATTGTGACAGAGGGTAATAGTAGATGTCCCCTAACGCACTGGTATGTTTACTTTTGTGCGATTTTAACAATACAGATTCTCTTTAAGGCTGGAGGGGAGCGGAGGACGGGGGACCCAGGCGAGGGAGGGGGGGGGGGTCCGACCACCCTCCCCGCCGCTAGGCCCAATACCCCCGTCCTGCCCGCTACCCCTCCAGCTGGGCGGCCGGCTCCCCGCACCCACCGATGGGCGGATGCCGCCCCTAGAAATTTGCCGCCTGAGGCAAAAGTTTCACCCCGCCTCATGAGCGGGCCGGCCCTGGTCGGAGAGCTCAGAGAAGCTCTTTTGCATAGATAACAACTGAAGTTTCTTAACTCTGCACATGGATTATAAACAAAAAAAGAGGTGTGTGCTCTGTCCAGGTGCACCTGTCTATATACTGGTTGCCTAATTGTCTATTGACTAATTAAAATGGCATAGCAAATGCTTGTTGCATCTCCTTGCCAGAATATGCAGGGTCTAAAACAAACTCACCGTGTTCTGTGCAGGAGTTGGACCATGCAAAAAATACGTTTCTTAACTCTTCCTGTACTAGAAACAATATGAGACTGGTTTCTGTGCTACTGATGTTCTCTTTCTTAGCTGTACTACACACACAGATCATATAATACGTTTATTTTCCCTTCAGATTCCCTTTATATCTGTGCTGCTTTTTCGTGTATGTGTGTGTGTTTTTGTTTTCAAGGAACACCTTAAATTTATGGCGGGGAGCCTCCATAAATCAAGAGGCCTGTTTGACGGAAAGCGCTTTATTGTTTGTACTTAATGGGATGCCGGGTACCCTGGAGGCTTATCTTCCTACGTAGCTCGCTGTCAGGACGGGATAACATCTCCCTTCGCAGTGGGATGAAAAGAAAATTGATTATGTAGCAATGTAAATCTACACGATATGTTATCAGCTTGGAATACATACAGAGTCGTTCCAGGAGCTGACGCTCAGAGGCGGTTTATCTCATACTTTCTTCTTCATCCTTCTCAGTTCTTTGGGTTTGTTTTTTAAAGAAATGGTTGAGGACGGCCCCGTCCCCCGGGGAGATCCGGGTTCAGAACAGGCCGGTGAGTGATTGACAGATGTCTCCAGGGTACTTGTTAGCTGCAGTATTTGGCTTTCTTAACACAAAAATCTTGCTATCAGTGAATATAAAACAAGCAGTCAGGGTCCACAACATGCATAAAGCAACAATTTAAGGCTTAACACTGGAGACTGCTGATAGTGCAGTAAGCAGAATGTCTTTTTGTTAACTTTCGCGTCAAAGGAGGCTCCTGAGGACGTTTAAAAAAATGCTGTTCTTTCCAGTCCCCTGTCGCTTGCCGGGACCCTCCTTAATATCGGTAGCTCCTCTTCCTGGCCACACCTGTGGAGTAGCAGTCCGGCCACACTCCTACCTGAAGAGGAGCGTGGCCCGAATGTGATTACCAGCAAGCCCTTGTCAGTAATCTTCAGGGGGTCTGTATGGGGGAACGAAGGTCAGAGTGGAAAGCCTCTATAGAATCCAGAGGCTTCCCTCTTTTTAGGTAAGTATTTATTCTTTTAAAGTGTACCTGAGACGAACTACGTCTCGGGTTTTTAACTTACCTGGGGCTCCCTACAGGCGCACAACGCATTCCATACAGGACTCAACCCTCCAAGGAGGTAATGGTGGACCATTGTTTTTTTTAGTTGGCTCCCTACAGGCCCCTTGAGGCCGCTCAGTTACTTACCGTCTCCCGCTGGACGGACTGATACTCTGATGAAGTCATGCTTAGTCACACATGCCTGGCTGTGCCTGTGCTCGCCATCACAGAATGCTCCCAGCAACGTACAACGAAGCACACCTCAGCCAAAGTGCAGCCCTTCCAGCGGGGGACATTTTTAAAGCAGCACAGTGACCCATATTATTGTTTAGCATTTAAATAGCGCTGACATCTTCTGCAGCCCTTTTACAGAGTATATTGTCTTCTCATTAGCTGTCCGTTTAGTAAGGCTCACAATCTAATTCCTACCATAGTCATATCCCCATCGTTGTCTAGGGCCACTGTCAGAGCCAGATTTGTACTCTTTACCGCCCAAGGCCACTGTCAACAGCGCCCCCTTCCAGTATAGGTAGCCAGATGACCCATCCAAACCTCCCCCCTCCACATCAATGATAGATAGCCAGATAACCCTTCCGCCCTCCTTTAGGCAGGGAACACACTTGACTTTCAGTTTTCCGCGCGCGTTTTTCTGCATACTTTTTCTGCACACCAAGTGTGTTTCCATGCAGGAAAACGCACGTGTTTTTTTACAGCAGCTGATGTAATTGATAGAGAAAACTGCCAAAATGTGCAGAATCATGATGCAGAATGTCAGTTTTTTTTCTGCGCGCGAACAACACAGTAAGTGTGTACTAGCCCATTGATTAACATGAGTTCTCAGTTTTTCTGTGCAGAAAACGCGTACGAAAACAATCAAGTGTGTTCCCTGCCTTAGTCTAGATAGCCTAATGACCCACCCCCTGCCCTCCAGTATAGGTAGTCTGATAACTCCTCTCCTCTTCCCTCTAGTATAAGAACCCAGATGACCCTCCCCCCTTTCGTAAAGATAGCCTGATGACCCCCCTCCCATATAGGTAGCCAGGTGACCCTTCCTTCCACCCCAGTATACCCTGCTGCTCACCCGCCCTTGATCCTGTGGTGCCCTAGGCCATGGCCTATGTGGCCTTGGCTTAACCTCCTGAGCGTTACGCCGCTCAGGAGGTTTTGTTAGTTTTTGCCCCCAACATTAAATAATTTGCTCACATGGCTGTAAAATGTTTAGCTAGCACTAGGCTAGCTAGTAAAGGTGTCCAACACCCCCCGATCCAGCAAGTTTATACATTACCCAGCCTGGATCCAGCGATTGGCGCAGCCTCCCCGCACATCTCTGCTCTTCACTATGGGGAGGATCACATCGTCATAAAGTCGCCAACGTCATGACCAGCAGCTGATGTAATTGATAGAGAAAACTGCCAAAATGTGCAGAATCATGATGCAGAATGTCAGTTTTTTTTCTGCGCGCGAACAACACAGTAAGTGTGCACTAGCCCATTGATTAACATGAGTTCTCCGTTTTTCTGTGCAGAAAACGCGTACGAAAACAATCAAGTGTGTTCCCTGCATTAGTCTAGATAGCCTAATGACCCACCCCCTTGGCTTAACCTCCTGAGCGTAACGCCGCTCAGGAGGTTTTGTTAGTTTTTGCCCCCAACATTAAATAATTTGCTCACGTGGCTGTAAAACAGTAAAGGTGTCCAACACCCCCCCGATCCAGCAAGTTTATACATTACCCAGCCTGGATCCAGCGATTGGCGCAGCCTCCCTGCACAGCTCTGCTCTTCACTATGGGGAGGATCACATCGTCATAAAGTCGCCAACGTCATGACGTCATGCGCAATCCAGATCCTCCCTATAGAGAGACCAGAGCTGTGCAGGGAGGCTGCGCGATCGCTGGATCCAAGCTGGTTAATGTATAAACTTGCTGGATCGGGGGGGATCCCAGGCGATCGGGGAGTGCCGGACACCTTTACTAGCTAGCCTATTGCTAGCTAAAGGTATTACAGCCATGTAAGCAAATTATTTAATTATGGGGGACTCCTGAGGACAGAGAGCAGTATGCCTGACACAGAGTCGGGCATACCGCTAAGGAGGTTAAATCCGGCCCTGGCCGCTGTGGAGCTGTCTTTCAGCACCCTAGCACTGCTACCTCGCTCCGATGTAAAACCCCTGCACCTCGTCACTGGTACAGTGCCAGACAGCCTGACACTCTCCCAATGTCCGCCACACCTATGCCAGACACACTAGTCCCCTTCATGGGACAAGCATATCCATAAATCTCATTAACACTTTGTTGTATATAATCGGTTTTCTTGACGCGTTTCGTGAACACTAAACCATGGAAGGTTCACTTCTTCAGGAGTAATGTATTTTCTTGGCTAAATTTTATCACATAATTGGCTGGAATTTATGTATTGTGATGATTAAAGCAAGCCAATATTGTGCTGTTGGCTGTCTGCATGACAGCATGGAGTTTGGAAGTAAGGCTCAGCGTGCGTTCCCAGTATTGCATGTAAATCGGTATGTAGTACCTATCCTAAGCTTTTTATTATGTGGAAATCCAACCAGAGCATTCTGGGAGATCAGAGATCACCTGCCAGTGCTAAATATGTTGCCACCCGTGATAACTTTTAGACATTTTATCAGGGAGATGAAAGTTTTTACATGGGCAAACAATGACTTAATCCTTTTTTTTTTGTAGCAGAAATCAATTTTATTCATTATGTCTGCAGTTCCTCGTTAACTAGGGTGTAATTATGGTTAACGTTATACAAGTGACACAGAAGGATATTTTGATTTGAATGACGATTGCCATTTAAAATTGGCAAAATCTGAATAAGGCCTGGAACCCACTAGGAATCGCTGCAGCACTTTAAAATTGCCACAGCGATGTGTGCAGCGATTTGTAGGACAATTGCGCTCGTGATATCCGACACTGTACAGCGCTTATGATTAGCAGGTGTCTGGCTTCCATCTTTAGTGCCGCCCCTAAAGGAAGAGGAAGAGTGCTTCTCTAGGACCAATCAGAGAAGCGTTTGTGACCTCTTTTGCTAGGGGGCGGCGCTAGGGACGGAAGTAAATAGAGTTGCTCAGGCCCTGCATTACCCTGGTTGTGCCCCACCCTGCTACTTTTGCATGCCACCAGGCTGGAAATAAAAATTTCTAAGGAGAACACTGCAGTCGTTGGTGAATTGAGAACTCCCTACATAGACAATAACAAAATAAAGCTGACCTCATTATTTTTATGCATTCACTGAACTTTCCATGTTCTCTGTCCTGTGCTCAGTCCTGCAGATCCGCAGTGATCATGGCTACCCTCCAGGAGTTTGGTAATTGAATGGTGCGGTGTTGTTACGAGGGCTCGGCGCCTGTAAAACAGCTTTTGGAAAAGAACTGACTACATAGTTCGTAAACGATTGCGGTCAAACAGTACAAAGGTCTACTGTATTGTATCAGGCATTTAAAGCTCCCGGAGGAGATTAAACAGATGAGATTTATCTCTTTGTCAGCTTGTTTGCAAAATCCATTAAGAGCTTGTAAATAATATTGCCAAGGGGAATAGATTACAGTGCTTGATGCATGCTGAACCTGGCCACATCGGATATCACTATCATTAAAGCCCAGCGCCAGGGAGGAAAGGAATCTACTCCAAAGTTTTAGTTTGAAAAGTGGGTGAATCCTCTTCTGGATTTTTACTGCTTTCTTTGACCCCCACTGGAAATATTCTCCTTCACTTCCTGTCAGTCGGACCACTAGGGAACCTCTTGAGGCTTCAAAGTGGAACTGAACTCAGAATTTCCTCTCTGCTGTAAAAGATAAGCCACAGCATGGTAACCTTTATGGACAAAACATTCTAAACCTAAGGGTCTTGCCAAATTTACCCCTGTGGTCCTGTGTAACTTCTGGCTTCCAACTTACCCCTCACCTTCTTCACTGGCTACCTATTAGTTACACATACTTCAGTCTGTACACAAGCACCAGGATTAGCGCTGGTCATATCTAGGAGAAGTCGTGGATAAGCATGTGATTTGCTTGATCAGCTGATAGATTTGCAACACTCCAATTTTCTGTGATCAAATCCTGCTTTAGCATATGATCATGACTATCAAATCAGAGACTTACAAATCTATCACCTGACCAAACTGTTCTCATGCTTCTCCATGAGTTCTCCTAGGCATGACGAGGGCTTGATTTACCATAGGCACTATAGGCACGTGCCTACAGGCGCGTGATGATGGAAAGGTGGCTCACACCCCCTCTTAGTGCTTGCCTTCCTCCTATCCTATGCAGAGTCCAAGGCAGAACGTAAATGAGAGGTAACCACCCAGCTCTCGGTATTCCACTGACGAGGTCTCCCTTCAGTTGGGGGCACCACTAGCTACTTAATACTGAAGGTACCTCTGGCTACCTAATGCTAAGGGACGTGTATAGCTACCTATGAGAGGCAAGGAAAGTAAGGTAGGAGTGACAGCTGGGCCAGCCATCACACTTGCGGTGCGGTTCGGTGGTAATTTTGTAGGTTCATGGAGGGCTAAGTGTAGGGTGCCAGGACATCTATGCCTATAGGCTCCTGTTATTTAAATCCTGGTCTGGGCATGATGACCATCACTTATCAGGATTGCTGTAGCTGCACTTTGATGCTCAGGTCCAGGTCACATTCATGGACAAGGTCCCTTCATTTTTTAGATGGTCTGTCCATCCACACAGAACCAAGATTTTGGTTTTACATGGTAAGTGGTACGCTGCAGTGGTGAGCTCCACAATATTCTCAGCTCTGCTCCTACCTGCCTTCCATACTCACTCATTTCTCAGCAACAGATCAGTGCTATCTGATTGGTTGCAGCGGGCTTCTGCCCTTAACTGTTGCAACTGGCCTTAATCAAGCTCTCCTGAATGTTCTGTTCGGAGGGAAGAGCATAGATTATGCTGGATGGAAATGCCTGCATCATTTTAGTAACTGAATACCTTGCCATTAAAAAAAAAAAAGAGAGGGGGAAACAGACTGTGCTGCTGAGTGTTTCCGTGGCAACCGAGTTCCGTAACACACAAAACAAGCAGATTGCAAAGTACTGTAATTTCTAGTATTTCTGGAATGTTCTGTTTTTTTTCCCAGGTTCTTATTTTATTAAGTGCCGTTATGAAGCGGTGGGTAAAGGTTCACGCTGACCTCTTCTACCTTTGCCAGTGACTGCCGTGTTTATACCATACCTCATTTATGTGTATTAATTAAAGGGGGACTCCATTATAGAACGTTCATGGAAAGAACTGACAGCTGTTACTCTTCATGGTAAAGTACAACTATAGGCACGGATCTAAATATATCATAGTAATCCAGGTGCTCAGAGCTATAAAACCTGTTTTAAGGCCCTAGAGTGCAAAATATATACATTGCCATGGAAACAATTGTGTGCATTAGACATCAGCTTACTAGTTTTGCAGAACTGTCTTCCTGTGTGAATATCACATCCTGCTGGTTTAGATTGAACAGCAGTATTGCACCTGTCCAGGCTCCTCCCCCCCCCTTTATGCAGCAGCATCCCCACCCCATTCAATATGCAGCCACCCTGTTCAATGTGTACTATCTATGTACAACATCCCGTCTCTGTACAGCTCTCTTGGAAAGTAGCACCTCCTCTTCCATGTGTTGTTCTCCATTTGCATATTCAGCCTCCTACTCCATACGCAGTCACCCCTTTTCCATGTCCAGCCTCCCCTATGGCTAAAGCCGCCTAAGGCCTGGGCCTTTGTGACCTTTCCAGAAAACCTGGCCTGCTCTTCCCTGTGTAACATCCATGTATAGCAACCTTGCTCTTTCATGTGCAGCTCCCCTGTGCAGCAGCCAGTCCTCATTTGCAGCCTCCTCTTCCGTATGCAGCAACACTCCGTCCATGTCCACCAGCCCTAGGTCCAGGCCTTGGTGGCCTTTCCATAAATTTAAAGAGAAATCGTGACCAAGAATTGAACTTCATCCCAATCAGTAGCTGATACCCCCTTTTACATGAGAAATCTTTTCCTTTTCTCAAACGGATCATCAGGGGGCGCTGTATGGCTGATAGTGTGGTGAAACCCCTCCCACAGTGTGATGTCAGGACCAAGGTGCTGACAGTTTCCTGTCCGTGAACCTCATTGCATTGTGGGAAATAACAGCTGTTTACAGCTGGGTCCAACTGCCAAAAAAGCAAGCAGCATCTTCTTCCACTGACATCACGTGCCAGCAGTAAAAATGTCACCATGTGATAAATGTCAGAATGTAATTCAGGGAAAGGAAAGATTTTACAATGGGAAAACCCAGACTAAATCATGTATACATAATTATTTTAAAAATGAAGCACTTTTTTATTACACTATTTTCACTGGAGTTCCTCTTTAACCCTAAGAACATGTATGTATAGAAGACAGTTTGGTGAGAGGTTTGTAGGCAAGTCTGTATAGGGGACCGCTAGGGACAGACACTGATTGCAGAGTCAGGGTTGTGGCGTTTTCTGCTGACAGAATAATCACGGTATAAAGGCTTCATAAGCATAATATTCTGATAATAATGAATATATAAGGAATCAAAATAATGGAGGCCAGTATTCACACTTCTTCTTGGAATCAGAGACACGTCTTCACAGAATGACATTGTGAGAGCTCAACAACAGCGGTTCTGGAGCGCCGGGTTCTGCGTGTTATATATAGAAAAATCCCAGTGTCATCTTGATTATAGTGCTGTGACACAGAGCAGCGATGACTGCAAGATGCTGCTGAGCTGCTGTCTGGTGTGACACTTGTTAGCTGATGTTTAAATGTATTATGAATTGCCAGGAGATGCCAAAGTCTCCTGTCCATCAAGCCCGATCTTGTGATACACCAGGAGGAGGGAAAAATGCAGGATGTTACAGTCATGGCCAAAAGTTTTGAGAATGGCAAAAATACTGCTCTTCACAAAGTTTGCTGCTTCAGTGTTTTGTTTTGTTTTTGTAATCTCACGAGTTTCAAAGGCATTTATTGATAAGTACGGCAAGTTTATGTATAGAGTCAACATTTGCAGTGTAGGCCTTTCTTTTTAACCACTTAATGCAAACTGGGTGTGTCTTAAAGTGTACCAGAGATCACAAATTACAAAGTTTTGGTTTTTTTTGTTTCCTCTGGCCCCATAAGCATGAATGCGTCCCTCGCCGCCCTATGTTTAGCGGTCAGCCACGGTATTTGGCTCAGTGACGTCAGCCGCAGAAGACCCCAGCTGACTCACACTGAAGCCGACTGAGCCAGTTACCGAGGCTTATTATTGCTGAACGGAGGGCAACAGGAGGACGGCGAGGGACTCATCCATGCTTATGGGGCTGTAGGAAGCCCCGGCTAAGGAAGAAATGTTGTAATTCATGATCTCTGGGTCACTTTAAAGCTTGGACCCACATCACATAAAAAATAGGTAGGGAGTAGGGACAAACTCAATCCAACATAAAAAGTCATTTTTAAAATTATGATTAAACTTGGAAAAGTCTTAGCAAAATTACAAGAGACATACAGTGCTGTCCATCATTATTCATACCCCCGGCAAATGTAAGTTACTTTTATACAACCAGCAAGTAATGTTTTGACTGAAAATGACATAGGTGTCTCCCATAAGATAATAAGACAATGTACAAGAGGCATTATTGTGGGGAAAAAAAAAAAACATTTCTCAGCTTTTATTTACATTTGAGCAAAAAGTGTCTGGTCCAAAATTATTCATACCCTTCTCAATAATCAATCAAAAAGCCTCCATTGGCTATTACAGCAATCAAACACTTCCTATAATTGCAGACCAGCTTTTTGCATGTCTCCACAGGTATTTTCACCCATTCATCTTTAGCAATGAGCTCCAAATCTTTCAGGTTGGAGGGTCTTCTTGCCATCACCCTGATCTTTAGCTCCCTCCACAGATTCTCAATTGGCTTCAAGTCAGGACTATGGCTGGGCCACTCCAAAATGTTAATGTTGTTGTCTGCTAACCATTTCTTTACCACTTTTGCTGTGTGTTTGGGTCATTGTCATTTTGAAATGTCCACTGGTGCCCAAGGCCAAGTTTCTCTGCAGACTGCCTGATGTCGTTGAGAATCCTCATGTATTGCTCTTTTTTTCATGGTGCTTGTTACTAGTCTGTGATTAGGTTCCTTGGCCCATTGGCTGAAAAACACCCCCAAAGCATTAGGTTCCCACCACCATGTTTGACAGTGGGAATGGTGTTCTTTGGGTTGAAGGCTTCTCTTTTTTTACACCAAATGAAAGAAACATCATTGTGACCAAACAATTACATTTTTGTTTCATCTGACCATCACACAGACGACCAGAAGTCGTCTTCTTAATTCCCTGCATTGTCTGCTCGCTCCCAGCAGAATGATACAAACTTGGAGAAGCTTTCTTCTTGCACTAGGGGGTGGGGCCATCATTTGAACCTCTTTGTGCATTGCTGATTGGCTCTGAGCAGGTCACATTGCCTTACAAAGCATCCTGGGATATGAACCACTCTCTGAGATTCACGATATCGGGGCTGCTTCCTGAATTCCAGATCTGTGAAATTCAAATCGAATTCAGCCATGTCCGAATTTCACGCGGAACTCTAAAGGCAGAGTTGCAGGACACACGCTGTCAATGAAACGATCACATTTACCGCCATTCTTGCTCTTCGTTTCCAGTCTCGGCAGATTAGTAATGCTTTAACGTGAGCTGGATTTCAGCTGGAAATTATCATATGATGATTTGGGGAGGTTTATGAAGCCATTTTTTAGCCGATGCCTAAGCGCGCATCTCTTTTAAAGTATGTTTTATACGCTGTAGACATAATAGCAGCTCCCACAGCAGCCATTCGGGGAAATACGTTAATGGGAGCACAGAAGTCGTACTTCGCGATAACGGCGTTCGCATTTAGCCAGCCTCTCCTAAATTTTGGTGTGTGTGAGTTCTGTTGAAATATATGATGCATATAATGACTATGGCAGACCTCAGGGAAGTTGAATGCTATGATGTTATCTCATTGCGTTTAACAGCCTGACTCTGCGTATGAGCGCTGGAGTAAACTCCACTTAAAATGGACCTGAGCGCTGAGTGTGCATTTTCCACTCTGTCACTAAACTTTATCCAAAGCTCCCAACTGTCCCTCTTTAGAGACCAAATCCCTCTGTCCTTCTTTCTTAAGGTGCGTACACACATGCGACTATAGCCGTTTGAAACGATCGTTCCCCGATCATTTCAAACGACGATCATTTGAAAAAAAGCAGCCAACGACCATTAATTCTAACGACGGATGAGCTAGATCGTTCAAAACGAACGATCTAGCTTGGCGGATTTTTCCTAACGACGATCGTTTGCAAAAGTAGTACATCGTTGGAAACGATCGTTCGTACTAGGCTTGACATGCGCATTTCACTATTTCTCCATGGAACTTTTCATTTTTATGCGCAAGCGCAATAAGTGCTTTTACGTGATGTAACGTTCGTTCTAACGATCAGATCGTTACACACCTTATAAAACGAACTTTACTTAGGTCGTTCTTTCATCAATTAAAAGTTCGTTCGTCGGTCACAATGAACGATCGTTGTCGCATGTGTGTACGTAGCTTTAGGCTTTGTTCACATTGCGTTCCGTCCGCGTGTCCGTCCGCGTTGGCCAGTGTTTGAAACGTTGTTTTTTTTCAATTTATGTGCGTTGGATGTTTTTGTTAAAGTGAACCTCCGGACTAAAAATCTACTCAGCAAAACTGAAAAGGCTTGGTGTTTCTTTAACAGTTTCACAGCATCAGAACTTTGTTTTTGTTACCAAAGCATCATTTTTAGCTGAATTTTTAGCTAAGCTCCACCCACCAAAGAAAACTGCCTGGGCTTTTTCCCCTGATGCTGTGCAAAGCATGATGGGATTTCCTATGTTGTTATTCACGTTGCCTAGCAACTGGGAGAGGTAATCAGCACACAAGACAGTTGGAACTGTGTCTCATGCTCCCTGTCACCTGCTTTCAACCAAAAAGATGGCTGCCCTCATGAAATTAAACATTTGCCTGTTCTTTTAAAACAGGGTGGGTAAGAAATTATATTACCTATCTATTTTAATTAACATAACTAATGTAACCTAATGACAGTATGTTTGTTTAGGCTGAAGTTCCTCTTTAAGCGCTTTTCTAAGCACTTTTGCAGAGCGATTGCGTTTTTTCACTTCCTAGAAGTTTTCAGGAAGTCAACTCTGTGATCCGGAAAATAATAAATACAATGTATTTATTCTTAAAAACGCAAATGCAATCGCTGCACAAAGCGATTTTGTGATCGTTGTGCATAGTTATTTGGGTTGAAAAAAGACATACGTCCATCGAGTTCAACCAGAAAAGTGCGTTGGCATTTTTCTATACCTTCCATTGAATTGCCTCAAAAATGGCCCAAGCACCGCTTATCTGAGCGGATCGGAAACAAACCACTCAGATGTGAACTCTCTCATAGATAATCATTGCACAAGCGCTTTCAGGGCAATTTTGAAAATCGCCAGCGCTTAAAAAAATTGTCAAACACGCCCCGAGTGTGAACGAGCCCTTACTCATTATTCCCTCTTTCACGACTGATGTACAGATCTATGTAAATGTGTATTTTACTACTGAAAATGTGCTTAGTTGACCCCAAACTTTATTCCCATCCTTTAAATTGATATATGTTTTATATTCAAATGTTATTATAACAGAAAATGAACCAGGATAGAAAGGACCAGTGTGGTTTAAATTATAAGACTACATATTTTTCTTATGAAATCTTTATGGTGTGCATGACTAGGGGTGTGCAGGGGGTGTGGTTAGAGGTGTGGCAGGGGTGTGGCTTATGTGTCCCTCTTTCTTATCTCAAAAAGTTGGGAGGTACGACATTATATATTATCAATATTCAGGCAGGCCCGGATTTTAGAATCAGAAGCAGCGGCATAGGTAAGCATCTATGGCAGGCATGGGCAAACTTGGCCCTTCAGCTGTTGAGGAACTACAAGTCCCACAATGCATTGCAGGAGTCTGACAGCTGCAGTCATGACTTATAAAGGCAAATGCATTGTGGGATTTGTAGTTCCTTAACAGCTGGAGGGCCAAGTTTGCCCATGCCTGATCTATGGGCTTTACATGGGCCAGTGGCGTAGCTAAGGAGCTATGGGGCCTCAGTGCGAGTTTTACATTGGGCCTTCCCAAGCACTCTCTACATAACAATTTATACGGCGCACCAACACCTGCCAAGGACAACCACAGTGTCAGAGGTGCAAGAAGGGATTGGGGAACAGTTTGTTAAAGATTACTACTATTCAAAGCATCTACAGTTTAAAAGTCATTATGACAAACACATGACCAATAAAGAGCTAGTACTGAGGTTGAGGGAGGGCCCTACGGAGCCCTTCTGGCCCAAGGGCCCCGGTGTGGTCGAGACATCTGCAACCGAAATTGCTATGCTACTGACATGAGCCCCTCAAGCACTACACTACATGTGCCTAAATGTGCTTTTCTGATTGCATTCATGCGCTTTCACGATTACCACTAATTAGGGGCGTAGCAATAGGGGTTGTAGAGGTAGCCACTGCACCGGGGCCCTTGGGCCAGAGGGGCCCTCCCTCAACTACAGTGTTAGTTCTCTATTGTTTTTGTGTTCATAATAATCACTTCTATAGATATTTTGAATAGTGGTAATTATTAACAAACTGTTCCCCATCCCCTTCTTGCACCTCTGACACTGTAGTTGCCATTGGCAGGTTTTGGTGCTCCGTATCAATTGTTATATATAGAGTGCTTTGGGGGGCCCCATTCTAAAACTTGCATCGATGCCCACAGCTCCTTAGCTACGCCACTGCAACTAATCAAAGCACATAGAGGTGCCAGCATAACATTAATGCCAGTGCTGCTGGTTGGCCACTCCGATCCAGGTCTCTAGTGTAGTTGCAACCTCTGCATCACTTATTGTGATGCCACTGATCAGCATCCTATAGACACAAACATCCATCTCACCCTAAATCAAGCCTCTTGCCTGTGACCCCAGCTGCCCTTCTTCATGGTGTCAAATATCTGATCGATATCTGCTTAAAATGATTACCAACTCAGTAAAGGACCAGCCTTTAAAGCGTCATAACCAAAGTTAGACAGAAGTGGGTGCGTGCTCACTATAAACAGAATATTTATAGGTTAACAGTTTTACCTCTGAAAGAAAAACGCAACACTCAGCTGTTGGATTTTATAAAATTATCTTGTTAAGAAAAATAGATAAAGCATTTATATACAGGAATATACTTCTCTCCAGTTGTTGTCAATTCTTCCAAGAAATACATTTTCATCCAAAAATACATTTTCAAAGTTCCTTTAGTTAAAAGAGTCCATTTCAATATAGCAAATATTCTGCTGTAGCTTTTATCCTTCATCGATTGTGTTGTCTCGAGATTGAACAGTGTATGTTACACACAATATAGCTTTATCCTTAAAAATGATTATACGAAGTTCTATTCTTATATGAAGAACTTAGAGTAGATATATCTTAATCCTTCAAGCTTGTTAATTGCTTCTAAGCTTGCAATTGCGTTTGAATGGTAAAACTTATAGCATAGAAAAAAGTTATCTAAAACTCAAAAAACTGCTGAAGTTTAAAAAGACAAGTCTTTAACTTTTGCATAGACTAATTGTCAAAGAATTCACCAAGAATTATTGCATATTACCTCTCTTGGGTTTCAGAATCACAATGGAAGGTAGTCTCTTGCTAGGCCTCAATCGTCTCAGTAGAGTTTCAGGCTTGATGCTCAAATGTGCTAGCCTGCCAGGCCTTTTTATTGTGATTTTTCCAATATGGCGTCGGGGTAGGGGATTTTACATGAAGTCATGTTCTTTTTATAACATTACCTCACCCTTTATTTTTAGATAGGGATATCTAGATGCCCCTTATGGTTGTAAGTGGTAGTAGCAGGCACAAGAGATGCACCCTGTGGTTCTTATGGCCTAACTATTTTTATACTATCTGAAATAAAGTGTATTTATTGATCAGCTTATTAGATATGTGTGAACACTATGTGATTAACATTTTGCGTATAAAATAGGCTTAGCTAAGCAGTGTATATCTTGACCTTAGACGGTTGATCTTACTAACACAACAATATTGCATAACATGTGAACATCTCTTCAATACTATCTCATTTTTAACCTTGTAGAAATAAACAGCTCACTTCCAAAAATAATACTGTAAATTACAATAATCTAATTCTGTTTCTGTTTGTACTCACAAATCTTGAAATGCACTCAATTTATCTGCAAACCATTTAACATTTGTATTCGATTTGGGCAAGGGGGATGATCAGTTCTCTGCATTAATATGAGATTCTGACAATGGAACTATTTAAGGCCCTCCATTTCACATACCCTCAACATTTTGGGATAACAAAGAGAAGCTCTTCTAAGACATGCTCCTGCCTCACCCCTTTTCATGGCGGCCCCCCTTCACCCTAATCAGACATACCATAAAGAAGTCATAAGCAAAAGATGTACCATATAAGATGTACCGCTCCTAGGCTTAGAGAACAACCATGGTGCAGGGCCGTCTTATGGACCTTTACCCCCAATTATTATGTCTCCCTTGTGCTCTCCTTGCACCTCTTCTGTTCCCCTGTGTCCTCCTCTGTCCCCCTTTGTCCTCTGTCCATGTCCTTTGCCCTCCAGTGTCCTGAGCCCCCTGTGTCCTATTTCCCCCTACCTCTGTCCCATGTACTCTGTCCCTCTGTTCTCTGTCTTCCTGTGTCCTCTGTCCCCAGGCCTCCGGTGTCCTGTGACATGTCTAGTATCCCCCTACCTCTGCCCCCTGTCCCTAGTGCCAGTGCCTTGTCCTCTGTCCCCTTCCCCCCCTCCCCCCCGTGTCCCCATCCCTGTGTCCTCCATGTCCCCCTTCCTGTGTCCCCAATCCCCATGTTCTCTGGTGTCCCCCTTGCTCCACCCTCGTTCTCTGTCCCCTTCATCTATCCCCCGTGTCCCCATCCCCATGTCCTCCGGTGTCACCAATCCCCGTGTCCTCCGGTGTCCCCCTTGTTCCACCCCCCCCCATGTCTCCCATCCCCCTGTGTCCTCCTGTGTTTTAAATACATACATGCACCCACCCACATAGCCTAGATGAATAAGAAGTAGCCACACAGCTTTGGGGAGACAAGTTCCAATCAGGACAGAGGCGCCAAACCCGGTTTTTGACACTTTCAGTTGCTCCATTTTTATGTTCCCTGAGGAAGCGGGCGTTAGACTCGTGAAACGCGTTGCAGATTGTATTGTGGAGTAAGAATAAACTGTTGTTTTTGAACAATTGCATTTTGTCATCTGTGGGGAGGTAAGTCATCCATTACCCCTGTTTTATGATTCTTTTAAAACTATAGTGTTTTTTATTCTTTGGGCACCCCTGTAATTCTTTGAACAAAATTATATCCACCGGTTGGATGGGTGTGAACACCTTCTTCTATCTACAGAGAGCGACCTTTTAGGCTGAGCGGGGACAGGCCTAAACTCCCCGACCGGGGGACCAGTGGTTGCCTAAACTGGCAACCCACACTTAATGCATGTGGCATTAACCAATTAGTGCCACATGCATTACCACGGTAACGCGCACACTGCTTTAGTAATGTGCCTTTCCCCGATGTTACCATAGCAACGCACTACCCAGTATAGACTTCGTTTATTGTATATCCCTATAGATATTTTGCCGATTGATTTTCCGTTTCATGACGGGTTCGGCTTTAAGAAGTCCGTAATCATTCTGGGCTGTGTTTGGAAACAGAATCCCCCTTTAGCCAAGCAATCCCCAGCAGCAATCCTCTGCTTGCGATCACACCCACGTCGCCTACCTGTGCCGGGATTACCGGGAGGACGGGGAGATTTATGGGCCGATGACGGCAGAATCATGTATTTTATGGGAACAGATAAACAAAGCCTAAGTATAGGCTCAGCCTGGTATTTCAATAAGCCTGTGGGCTTTACTGCAAAAATGAGATTCCATTTCCTATGTCACTCTACACAAATACCCATTTGGGGATAGGAAAGTGTCTGAACTGCTTCCTAGGAATAGATTACACAGGGAGCTATGACAGTAATAAGCTAGCGGGATGATAAATAATGTGCTTTAAATTATCTAGCAAACAGAAATTCCTTAGAAGAAGTCAGGATTCAATTAACGTCCTCTCACAAAGGTAAGTACAGCATCTGATAGCTAAGAAAAGGAAACGCCCTAAATGTTAACTTTCCCCATCAAATGATGCCTCTGCACTACAAGCGAAAAAAAAATCTTGTTCTAAAACTTGTTCTGCAGAAGCTCAGCTGAAGGAGTATACAGCAGGCTCTGTGGGCGGAGGGCTGATGCTGATTGGCTCAGGATTTCCTCGCTGTTCAGGTCACAAGGCAGCAGGGAACAGACTGAGCCGGCTAAGGGCTCGTGCACACCAAAAGTTGCTAGCGTAGTCTCAAACGCTAAGGACCTTTTAGACTTAATGCGTTGGTATGCGTTATTGTGCGTTTGTATGCATTGGTATGCATTTTTTTCCATAGCAGTGCATGTTGAAGAAGATATCAGTTAAACCACGTAAAATGGGTAATGTGCCATAGGAAAACATGGACATTACTTTGAAAATCAGGTTTCTTTCAGTTATAGCTGAGAGCAACTGATTAAAGGGTTTCTGTGGGGGGTTTTGAAAACAAAAATGGACACTTACCTGGGGTTTCTACCGGCCCCTGCAGCTGTCATGTGCCGCGCCATCCTCTACGAATCGCCGTTCCCTGCCGCCGTCAACGGTCAATTATTCATCTAACTAAATGTATACAACTGCAACTGCGCGCATCCTAGCTCCCGCTCGTGTGTCCGGGAGCTTACTGCGCAGGTGCAGTACGATACTGCACCTGCGCAGGAAGCTCCCGGAGATGTGAGCGGGAGCGAGGACGCGCGCAGCCGCAGCCGTGCAGCTGCAGTCTAGTTAGATGAATAATTGACCAGTGACAGCGGCGGTGAATGGCAGATCGTAGAGGGCAGCGCGGGCACGTGACAGCTGCAGGAGGCCGGTAGAAGCCACAGGTAAGTGACCGGTTTTGTTTTCAAAATCCCCCACGGAACCCCTTTAAGTGTAAAAGGGGCCTTAACGTTTTTAAAGTGATTTTTATAAGCAAGTCCAGGCATGTGCCTTGTAATTTTTTAATTGTTTTGGTTTAGCGAGTTTATACTTTTTGGACACTTTGACCTTAAAAGAAAGACTAGAAAAATCGCTCTGTTCAGCACTTTTTAAAATGATTTTCTACTTTTCCTTTACTCTACATTGAGGCATAATCGCCTCCAAAATGCTGCAGGACCTGCCTTTGCGTTTGGGAAAAAAAAACACATCGCTCTGGTGTGATCAATCCTATGCAAAAACATTAGCCAAGTGCTTTTCGAAGTGCTAGCGTTTTTAAAAGCGCTCTGAAGCGCTCTTGGTGTGCACCATCCCTAAGAGAATCACAGCCTTCTCCCCTGGGTGTCTACTGTCTATGCTGTAGGAAGTGGCCGATGCTTAAAGTGGACCTGAACTCATGCGCAGAACAGAAGGAAAGCATAGATAAATGCACACTGTGTGTATATAGAGAGTGTAGCCTGCCTAATTCCCCCTTATCAGTGACTAATTACAACTGTAATTTGATCTCTCAACCGTGTCAGCTCAAGAATCTCTGCTGCTTTGACAGAGCAGCTAATTTGTAAGCACAGGATGTTAACGCTATGTCTGCTTCCATTAAAGCAGGAAGTAGACACACTGCAGATTTATTTTTTCTTTAAAGGTTATTATGCTGTTGCTTACATTTTAAAGGGGAGCAGTCCCCCCCCCCCCACATATATAAGTAAATACATACTTTCTCTACTTAAGTTACATACTGTATGTATGGCACTGTCCACATTTTGATTTTAGTGATTCTTCTATAGTAAAAAAAGAGAAAATCCTTCTTAGGATTTTCTATCTTAAAGAGAACCCGAAGTGGGATTTACTTATGCTAGTGGGGCGCAGAGGCTGGTTGTGCACACTAACACCAGCCTCTGTTGCCCCATGGTGTGCCTTCAAGACCCCCCTGCGCGCCGATATACCCCCCGCAGTGCTGGCAACACACAGCGTGTCGCCAGCACAATGTTTACCTCTCGCCTGTCTGTTAGCGCCGCTCCCCCGCCTCCTCCGTATCGGCGCTACCCGCCTGCGTCACTTCCCTCCAATCAGCGGGAGGGAAGGGACGCAGGCGGGTAGCGCCGATACGGAGGAGGTGGGAGAGCGGCGCTAACAGACAGGCGAGAGGTAAACATTGTGCTGGCGACACGCTGCGTGTCGCCAGCACTGCGGGGAGTATAGGGGCGCGCAGTGGGGTCTTGGAGGCACACCATGGGGCAACAGAGGCTGGTGTTAGTGTGCACAACCAGTCTCTGTGCCCCACTAACATAAGTAAATCCCACCTCGGGTTCTCTTTAACTGTTTCTATTTTGAAACCAATCTTGATGTCATTTCCTCCTTTACTCTTCTTTGCCTGATTGTGTATGCATCGCCCGCCCTCCTCCCAGACACTCCCACCCACCTCTGAGTGATTTTCTCAGCTTCTCAGCATGAGAAATATTGGCTAATCAGAGAGGAACAGAGGTGTGGGAGGGAAAAACAGGAGGGAAAGAGGCTTTAGCCAATCAGGCTGCATTAGTCATGTCTGAGGGGAAAGAAAGAAAGAAAAAAAGAAAACCCATCATGCCCTGCAATTTCCTTTTGTGCGACAATGTACCAAATAAGAGCCCGAGAAACTGGGGAATGATGTTTTATGAAGAAGAAAAATAAGAGTGGTTTTAACTTTTGGATTGCCTGGTGAGCATCCTTATTAGTTGTTTACCAGTTAAAAATAAAGAACTGCTTTTTTATTTAATGGCCGACAGGTACAGAGGATGTTCTGAGTTCAGGTCCGCTTTAACTGAGGAGTTTATAGACAGATAAAAATGTTTGTGTAATTACACAATGTAGGAGAAGCCCGCACTGGGGGGAGAGGTGGGAGAACAGGGTGGGTCTTCATCGCTGGACTCCAGCAGAGAGGTGAGAGCAGCACAGCTACCAGCTGCACTATACTCTACATTTATACTGGGCGGAGCAAAGAGCCCGGGACACAGGAAGGGCAGGGTGGGACTTGGGTTCATACCTACCAACCTGGGACAGTCCTGGTGAAATCGAGAGTTGGGAGGTATAGGTAATGTATCAAGAATGCTACTTCCACCTACCCCACTCTGCTTCCTCTCCTCTCCCTGCTCACTTCCAGGCTGCCCCCCTCAGCTTCCTGACTTTTAGCCTGGCCATCCTCCAGCCTCCTGGGCTCACCACTGCAGGGACACTGACATCTGTGGCTGGCAAGAGAGGTTCAGCTTCGCACAGCCATCCTCACTGCTGCCACCTGCTTTCTGTACTATGTAGAGCCATACAGTCTCTGGCTGTTTGATAGCTCTATGGATCCCTGGAGACACAGGCAGCAGTGAAAGTGGCTGCAGACTCGGCTCTGCGTCTCTCTTGCAACCCACAGAGCTACTGTTAAGTAGATCTGCGCATAAGTAAACAGCAGCTTCAGCAGAAGTTTTATACACTGGGATACACTGGGACTTAGTAAAGGGGGCAGGACATGGGACAAGGGGGTCCAGGACTGTCCCGTCCAAATCAGGATGATTGGGCCATATGCTTCACTCATACCTCCCAACATTTTCACTTCAGAAAGCGGGACACAGGCCACACCCCTAACCACACCCCCAACACACACCCTAGTCACGCCCACCAAAAAGATTTTTTTTAAGAAACTATTTTTTAAATGATTACTCCCTCAAACTAAATAACTAATGTGGGAAGGAGAGTGAGGGTGCCCGTGGGTGGGGAGGAGGGTGAGGGTGCCCGTGGGTGGGGAGGAGGTGAAAACAAAATGATCGAGGCACCAGCTGCGCCAGTGCGGTATGCGGGATGGGTGGCCGCCATTACATTCCTCCCTCCCTTCCTCCTAATGTGCCCCCCAGTGCCTCCCTACTTGCAGAGTAAAGTGCGCAGCGGAGCGGGCTGTCATCTTACCGTCCATCCTCGCGTACCGGCATCTTGCTCTTCTCTGCTTCCTGTGACGTCACAGGAAGTAAAGTGAAGCCAGAAGCCAGTACGCGAGGATCAATGGTAAGATTAGATGACAGCCCGCTCCGCTGCGCACTTTACTCTGCATGCAGGGGGGCACTGGGGGGCACATTAGGAGGAAGGGAGGGAGGAATGTAATGGCGGCCACCCATCCCGCATACCGCACTGAAGCGGCTGGCGACTCAATTATTTTTCCCCCCTATCTGCCCAGCCGGCCAGGACACTGGGGAGCCAAAATGGGATAGCAGTAGAGCCCCCCAAAATCGGGACAGTCCCGCAGGATTCGAGACAGTTGGGGGGCTTGTCCACTGTCCATGCTTGCAAGCACCTAGCTGGGGCACAGGATCAGCAGACAGACGAATTCACCACCTCCGACCTCCTGTGTGAAAGAGGCCTTAGTCAGACTTAGAATGAGTATGCAGATCAGGTGTTCTTAATAAAGTTTTACCTGACCAACTCCTTGCCTCTTCTCTCCATTGCCTGTGTCCCGTGACAAACCAACTCTTGAGGCCCGGAGGCACTTATCTTACGTGACCACGTACACACAAGGCCTCTAGCCTTATGTATTTGTCACGAGACACCATAGAGGGAGAAAAGAGACAGGGAGGAGTGGCTCAGGCGGTGCTGGCAGACAGGTAATTTAGTGCACCAGGCACCATACACTTTCTTTGCTGTTACATTGCCCTGCGTGCAGAAAGGGTAACGCAATGCAAAAAAAAGTGTCTAAGTGTAAAAAGGGCTTTAAAGTATATATATGTTACTACAGTGCCTCTTTAACCACTTGAGGACCGTGGGCTAACACCTCCCTAGTGACCAGGCTATTTTTACCTAATTAGGCCACTGCAGCTTTAAGGCCTCGCTGCAGGGCTGTACAACTCATCACACAAGTGATTCCCCCCCTTTTCTGCTCACCAACAGAGCTTTCTGTTGGTGGGCTGTGATCGCTCTCAGGATGTTTTGTTTTTTTTTATTTTTTTTTATAAATATTTATTGTGTTTTTTTAAATAAAGCAATTTTATTATTATTTTTATAACCCTCCCTCCCGCCGCCAACTTATGACAGTCGATTGCTCCTGTAGCCATGTCACACAGCTGTCCCCAGCACAGCGCTGCCTTAGGGCTCTTTTCCACTATGAAATGCGATCGCGATTCCGATCGCGATCGCAATCGCGTTTCAATTTCCACCTATACTCATTATAGTCCAGCTCAATCGCATACAAAACGCAGCAGGACAACGATTGCGCTTTGACCAAAATCGCATCGCAATCGGATCGCACTAATGGAAATTGCTGCTGCAGTTTCCATTAGTTTAATGTACCTTGCGATTTGCGATCAGAAGCAAATCGCAAATCGCAGGCTAGTGGAAAAAGGCCCTTAGATCGCTGTGCTGTGCAGTGTTATTAGACGGTTTCGCTGTGTAACAGTCTTCTAGCGGTGATCACCGCTGGGAGACTGATGACGTCATTCAAGCGGAGATATACGCGCATAGGCGCGTGCGATCTGCAATACTCTGCCCAAGGATTTGACGCCAGTTGGCGTTAGGCGGTCCTGGGGCTGCCACCGCGATCACGCCCATCTGCGTGGTGAGGTCGTAGGCAGGTTAAAGAACAAGTGACACCCATGCTAATCTAGAAATAAAAAAACACATATATAAGTAGATAAATACTATTTCTACTTACATAACAGATGTATTGCACTGTCCATGTTTCCTGTGAATTTTATAAAGGAATAGCAGAGAATCCTATTCTAGACAGCTTCCATCTTGGTTACCTTTGAATGAAGCTAATGCTGACATCATTTCCTCCCTCACTCTTTTTTCCTCCTCTTGCTAATTGTGTATTCTTTACCGGCCCTCCTCCTAGAGTCTTCAGACACTCCCACTGAGGTCTGTACTAGGAGGGTGCATTAGAAGGAGGGGAAAATAAAGGGAACAGGAGGAATTTATTATAGATAAAAAGACCCCCCAGCATGTAACTGTTTTGCCAGCTGATGGTGATGGCATTTAAAGGGCCAGTGCTCCTAAGCTATGTGATAACTCCAAACCATAACAGCAGAAAAAGTTTTGAATGCAGGATTAGCATCTTTATCACTTAATACACTCAGAGCAGTTGCTGTTGAAATTAGATTTTTATGCTGACAATTACCGTTTTAAGGTGCTTTGTGGAAAGAGAAGTCTCCCAGATTACAGCATTACTGCCAACAAGTGGTACCACTTAAAAAAAGGGAGTGATTTGGGGGTTAAATTATTCTTTTTACAACACACAATACAGGTGACAGCCATATTGGAAATGTGATTCTTCCTCTGGATTTCGGCTGTAAGGGAGTTTTATGTTTCACCACAACCTGCAGAAAAACACAGGTCTACCTTGCTGGCTATAGGCTTGTTCTGCCATCCAAGCCATCATTTTTTATTATTAGTTAATAAATAAAGTTCACTTTATTCTGTTTCTCTGTTTTTATGAAAAGTCCAGGCAAGCGCCACTTTACTGCGCACACAAAAGTTTCACAAGCCACCCGCGGGAGCGGCTCTGCAGTGAAGGATCCCCGGAACAAGACATCTGAGAGTTGTTATTGAGTTAGGCTGCCATAGGAAGCTGAAAGCCTCGAGCAAAGACAGGGAGATAATATTGTGCTAGTCAATGCAGAACGGAGAGATGCGGCCTGATGGCTGCGAGTACCGCTATCGTTTGTAGAAATATTAAAGAGAAAACCTAACGAAAAAAAAAACTAGTTCAAACTTTTGTTTTTTTTAAATGCATATTGTGTAGAAAATATCATAATTTTCAATGTACAAGTGCACAGCTTTTAACCACTTCCCCGCAGGATTTTTTTTTTCTTCAATTTTATTGCTTGGTAACTGGGGTGGGGGATTAATTATATATATTTTTTTTAATAAATCTGTGGTGTGTGTAACTCCCTGGTTTAGCAGGTAGTTTAGTTTTTTTACTTTCATTCACATTCTTTCTTATGAATGAACATGTCTACTGATTGGGGTCATGACCATTCATTACAGTCACTGCAAGTGGTTTGGGGAAGCCTTGCTTCCCTTCCCCAACTGCTGACACGGAAATACCGCCATTTGGAGCAACAGTCACACAGCTTAAACACTGGACGAGAATATTCGTCCAGCTAGCCTTGAGCGGCGCCTATCTGGAAGAGAATACTCATCCAGATAGGCTTAAGTGGTTAAAGCTAATGGGAATCATAAAAAAACAAAAAACAAAACAGATACTTACCTATGGAAAGGGAAGTCTCTGGGTCCTATAGAGCCTTCCAGCTCCTCTCACGGTCCCCTCCGTTAAGATCTGGCTCCCCCGTTTGAATCCTTTGCTGCGGGAGGCTTCAGAAGTCTTCGGGAGCCTAAGTGCTCCAGAGGACGGGCTGCTCCATACTGCGCATGAATGAGTGTGCGAGAGAGGGCGCTGACGCGTGCGCAGTATGAAGCCGTCCATTCTCGGGAGCACTCGGGCTACCGAAGACTTCTGAAGCCTCCTTCAACGGCAGAGAGAGCAGTATTTGACCAATTGGTCAAATACTGCTACCGGGGAGCCAGCGCTGGAACGGGGAACGAGAGAGGAGCGGGAAGACTCTATAGGACCCAGAGCCTCTTCGCTCCTTAGGTAAGTATCTGGTTTCTTTTTTGTTTGTTTTCCCATTCACTTTAATGAATGGCAGATTATTTAGACCATATTGTATGAAAACAGAGAAGCTGGAGGGTCCAACGAGTCTTGAACAATCACATTATCAATTGTTTCTTTTTCTTTAAGCAACTGGTCGAATGTTGTGGCAGAATTATTTATATATATATATATATATATATATATATATATATATATATATATATATATATATATATATAGTCAGTATGTACAATCAAAGCTGTTTTTTTGATTTGGGGAGTAGTTAGTATTTTTTAAGGCTTTGGATGGGTTAAATACATTCTTTTTTTGGAGTCTGACACTTCAGATATCTTTTAAAGAGGAACTGTCACCCAGGGTTGAACTTTATCCCAGTCAGTACCCGATACCCGCTTTTCCACAAGAAATCTTTATCTTTTTCTCAATTAAATCATCAGGGATGTCTGTATAGCTGATATTGCGGTGAAACCCCTCCCACAATGTGATGTCGTGACCATGGTACTGACAGTTTCCGGTCTGTGGACCTTGTTGCATTGTGGGAAATAATGGCTGTTTCCAACTGCCAAGTAAACAGTATCTCCCTCTGTGCATATATACTGTATGTTCATAAAAAACAACCTTTTATCCTATTACATTGTTAATGTGTGTGTTTATAGATAATGACAGTTGGTGCTGTCTGTTTTTTTTTATAGCCTGCCAGAAATAATGATGATGACCTGCAGGCTGACTGTGGATCAAACAACATGAACAAATTGAACGGCGAGTAACAATAATTTTTTGATCTATTTTCTATTTTTTAACTTTTCACTTTGCATTGTATTCATTTATACTCCCCACTAGTTTCTTTTGGTAAAGTCCCTGCTTGACCATTGTGTAGATACCGCTTACCGCAATACAAATCCTCAATATTAGTAGAGCGGATTACCGCCGAAATTTCCACTACCCTACCGCTTACAGCAATACAAATCTTCATTCTCTTATTGGCTTAAAGGAAACCTGAGTCAAACTAAAATAAAAATGTTATACATACATGGGGCTTCCTCTAGCCCCCTCCTCACCGATCGCTCCCACGCCGTCTTTTTCCGCCTCCTCGCTTGCTCCGTAGAAGCCCTGTTAGTTCGGCCGGGTCAGGGTCGGCTGCGCATGCGTGGCCCGGCAATATGTATATGCCCCACTAAGCTCCCTTGCAGACGCAGGATGCTCCGCCTCCCAGTCACGGGATGAGACGGGGGTGCGTGCATGGGCGAACTGCGTCTGTGTCGATTTGCCCTGACTTGCCAAGCTAACAGGCTTCTACCTAGCAAGGGAGGAGGCAGAGGAAAATGATGTGGGAGCGATCAGTGCAGAGGGAGCTAGAGGAAGCCCCAGGTATGTATAAAACTTTTTGTAACGATCGGTGTAACACAGAGAGGGTCTGATTACCGGTGATCTGCAGTATCACCGAGAATGCAGAATATACCCGATTATTGATGATCTGCAGTATCACCGATAATCAGATATATCTACTAACCTCTGGACACCTGAGAGAGAAGTGAGTGTTTGGTGTAACAGTAACACTAGAGAACTGTACCTAAGGAGTAGGCACAGAGGCAGTAAGGAATACTGCACAGAAGTATGCTCCTTCCGTAAGCCTAGACTCTACCGGGGGAGGAGCTAAGCTAAATGTGGGAAGGACAGAGCGTGAGTGACACCAATGAGCGGGTGTCACTAACAGATCTGGGAACTGCCTCTAACAGTAAGGCTAGTTCTCGAGGTCGGCCAAGCCAGGTCGTCAACACACAGACAGATAAGGTACAGAATCAGGAGACAGATATGTAATCCAATAACAGGCAGGGTCAGGCAACGGAGAATCAGAATAACGAGGTACAGAATCAGGAGGTCTCTGCTGGCCTGCACGCGGGGTGAGACGCACCGCTATCTGCACATGCGGTGGCCTCCCCGCGCCTGGTCAGACTGTCAGTAGCAGGCCTGTGCACACAAACCGCCGCGTCAGACGCGGCGGTTTCTCCGCGTTCCGCCATGCCAGTCGCGGAAACAGCCGCCTCATCCTGCGTCCATGCGGCGGCTTTTCCGCATTTCTTCACACTTTTATTTTAGTTCGTCTCTGGTACACTTTAAATATAAGGAATATCGGTGTATCGGAATTTTCCGCAAAAATGTCAATGATTCCTGCTTACCGCACTCTAATTTATGCGTTCCGCATTCTGATGCAGAAATGCGATTTCCAATCGGAAATGTGGAAATTAGAATTCCCCAGAATCGGAATGAGCATCCCTAGTCATCACCCCTCCCACATTCTTGCTCCTCACTGATTGGCTGAGGGCAGTTCAGTGAGCTGCTGAAATCTGATCTATGCTGTGTTCACATGTGTTTACAAAGCAAGCTAGCTATGACAGGGCGGTTTCTTGGAGGAAAAAAGTAAGGGAGGAAATTACATCAGGATCGGCTTCAGTCAGAGGGAACTTAGATGGAAAATGACAGGATCGGAATTCTCCTTATTTACTATATAAAATTCACTAAAATCAAAACGTGGACAATGCAATACATCTGTTATGTACGTACAACAAGTATTATTATCTACTTATATATGTGTTTTTTTTTCCAGGGATAGTATTCCTGTTCCTGCTACTTTAACCTCCTTGGCAGTAACCCCAAGCTAGGGTTAGGGTGGAAAAACCGCAGCTCAGAACGGTAATCCCGACCTCTGCTCAGTGTAGCCGCTGGAGGCTGTGTGCAGAGCAATGCGCGCAGTGGGAGCGTTTCTACATACCTCCCAGGGATCCTGACGTCGGATGCCATTCTTCTTCCTCTCCTCCGGGGCTCTGCTTCCTCCTGGTGAGATCGCCGGCTGTCGTCATGACGACAGCTGGCAAATTGGCAATCTCACTTTAGAGTTGCAGTGCCACCTGGAGGATGGAGGGAACACTGCAGCGCAGGAGCCAGGGAGGTGAGTGATTTCTGGGGCTGTGCAGATCTCCCTGGCAGCATGATTTTCTCCAGGTTTAAGGGACTCAAAGGGTGCAAAAAATTTGTACCGCTTTTAGACCCTAAAATCCAGAAAGAATCATACCGCCAAGGGGGTTAACATTGTGTACCATTGTAATAAAAGTAACTTTTATATCCAGCCACATACTGTACCTACCAGTCTCTAGGATAGCAGCACCGACTCTATCCATCTTTCACTTGCGTAGTGGCCATGTGGACGGCCGTGGCCATGATTCCATGGTTGCGTAGGATCCCATCTGGAATGCCAAACCCCTCATCGTTAGCACCACCATGCATTGCATCTTATTTTCCCTTCCAGATGATCTCTCTTCTCCTGTTTCTTCATATTTCTCATTACACAAATTACTCAATTAGCAGTCTTTGCAGTGGAGGGAGAGGGAAGCTCGTTGGCTATGCACCAATCCATGGTGAAATAATGACATGTAAACATCATTATGTATTTCCCTCCCGGAGCCCAGATAGACATGAGTGCTCCTTGACTAGCGTTTATGCCGAAGAAATAAGGAAAAGAAACTGTGCAAATGAAATAAGAGGAATAGGAAACAGAAAAACAAGTATTTTTTTTCTTTCTGGGAAAACCACTGAAGCTTGATATGGGGCTATGAAAGGAGTAAATAGAGGTTTTTTCTTCCACTGAGGAGCAGAAGCCGAAATACGGAAGCAGTTACAGCAGATGTGTAGCTAGCCGGGTTGAGTGGCTTCAGCAGATGGGAAGGAGGCGGTGCTACTCTGGGCAGTAGACCGCATTAACTGCACTATGCAACCCTAAAGAGCCACCTCAAGGGGGCGCTATGACAAAAAAATGTAACATTGAAACTTAGGAGATATGAATTGTATGTGTGGTACGGATAATAAATAGTAGCAAAGAAAAGAGTCTCATGTTTTTATTTTCAATTATATAGCTTTATTTATAACATTGCGTCAGACTGTCACAGTTTCAGTTTAGAATCCACACTCTGTATTTTAAGCTGTAAAACAAGCAGAACTAATGGCCCTTTGCATTTTCCTGCGGTAAAACTTTATTTCAAGCTGTCTCTCACTCTTTCTTGGCTGTTTAATGGAGGTTGTAACATTGTAACATCCAAGAATAAAAAAATGCCTAAAAATAGTTTGTGCCCCAAATATATATGTTAACCCTTTTTTTATATGTTCCCTAATTTTTATATTTTTGTTTTATTTTTTTACCTGGTCTGTGTGCCTTTGCTGAACTGTGCCGAACTGTGCAGTGCCAGCAGGATTGTGGGAAATCTTTTTCTTTTTAGCTACAGTAACAAGCTTATCTCAAAATGCAAACAGAAACTTCCCATTTCAGGTAAGATAAAGACAATATGACCAGCTGAATCCTTCCCCCCTTTGAAGAGTTTACACAGTGATGCAAGCCTGTTATCTAGGTAATGTTTGCCGGTTGAGGAATAGTAGTAATCATTAACAAACTGTTCCCCATCTTCCACCTCTGATGCTGTGATTGTCATTGACAGGTTTTGGTGCGCTGTATCAAATGCTATGTATAGAGTGCTTGGGGGGCCCAATGTAAAACTTGCATTGGGGTCCAGAGCGCCTTCGCTACACCACTGGCTGTGACCATCTTGTCTGTTTTCTGTTCCCTGTAGTGCTGGCACTCCTCAAGTAGTGTGTAATCATGCTTATGTGTGGTAGGAGATGTTGGGCACTAGGACGAGTGTTGAGCAGACAGGCGGAAAGCACAGCATTGGACTGCGGCTGGGGGGTGAGAGCACAGCTTCTGCTGCGCTCTGCATTTACACACTTTCTGCATCAGCAGAGCACCCATGGCTGCTGCATCTACTACTAGAATGTGGAAGAGTGTGATGTCATGACAGCTTCTTGCTGCACTGCTATAGTGGATGCTCACTAAGTAATTTAGTCTGGAGATGATCAATGAGATGCATATACAATGCAACTTCAGCTTGTGCCAAACCAATGCAGCTGCATATTTTCCTTGACTCGCTTTCGCATTGCATCAGTGGAATGTTTGCATCTCACTGACCATCTCTAATGGAGAGACACAGTACTGGGAAAAGCCTCAAGACATTTCTGAAATATGCTTAATATCTCGTTACTGGAAGAATAAAGTGCTTTGGCAACTCACCCTCCTCCTCCACGGCATTCTATCAGAAAAGGATTACGATGAAATGGGGCCTAGGCAAGATAGCAGTTTTTGCCCACCGCTGATGGTCACCTGGCTTTTTAGTACGATTTGGTGGGGGCTAGCATCCACCACACCCCTAGACTCTCTCCAGGCCCTAGCCAGCTGCCTAGCTGCATTCTACACTTAGGGATGGCAATGCTTAGGAGAACTCATGGAAAAGCATGTGATCAGTTTGATCAGCTGATAGATATGTATGGTTTTGATTTGCTGGTCATGATCATGTGCTAAACCAGGAAGTCATCACAGCAAATCAAAACCTTACAAATCTACCAGCTGATCCAACTGATCACATGCTTCTCCATGAGTTCTCCTAAGCATTGCCATCCCTGTCTACACTTTTCCCTTAAAGGGCAGCTGTAGCGAGAGCAAATACTAGAGAACAGAGGCGCCAGCAGGATAAAAATCTCTAAAAACTTTATAATTGCTTGGGAGGCAGTGGTGGACTCACCTCCAAGAAGCAGACACGATAACTGTCAGTTCAAACCAAGAAGAAATCAATTTATTGTATGTTTACCAAAAGATGCAACGCGTTTCACAGGCACAGCCCGCTTCATCAGGCAATAAATAGGGGACAAACTGTGGACAGAGGCAAAACATGCTCCATGAGCCCATATGTACATATGTATATTGCAAATAAAAAAATATATAAAACATAAAATACATAATTGGTCTAAAGGCATTTAAGTCTGTAAAACTGGATATGTAATAGTATCCTACTAAAGGGGGTTGTGATGCCCAGGAGTTATACCATCATTGAATCCCATAGCAGGGGTAGTACAAAACTGCTGCAGTGCAAACTGCTGGCAGATTAAAGAAATGGTAATCTAATGTAAACCATTAGAGTGCAGGCAGGTAGTGTACTAGTTGGGCCATTAATACCTATCTAATGAGGTGCAGGAACTGGTTATAAGGGAGGGGGGGGGGGGGGAAGATGGGGGGAGAGAGAGGCAAAGGTGAGGAGTGAGAAGGAAAAGGCTTACCAGTAGCTCGTAGGTAACACGTGAAAGCCTTTTCCTTCTCACTCCTCACCTTTGCAGCACTATTATTTTGCACTTGTCACACCCTTATTTAACAAGTGTGTTAGCCTGCTACCCCGAAGCAATATACATATGTACATATGGGCTCATGGAGCATGTCTTGTCTCTGTCCACAGTTTGTCCCCTATTTATTGCACGATGAAGCGGGCTGTGCCTGTGAAACGCATTGCATCTTTTGGGGAAAATACAATAAATGAATTTGTTTGTCTGAACTGACAGTTATTGTGTCTGCTTCTTGGAGGTGAGTCCACCACTGTCTCCCAAACAATTTTAAAGTTTTTAGAGATTTCTTATCCTGCTGGCGCCTCTGTTCTCTAGTATTTGCACTATATCCACCCCTGGTGGAGGGGTGACCTACCCCTTTCTTTCCGATCTACAGAGAGCAACTTCTTAATCCTGAGTGAGGACAGGTCTAATCTCCTCACCTGCATGTACAGTGGTTGTCTGGAAGGTGACCCTTGTTTGTGAGTATCTCATTCTCACACTTTAACGCTTCAACGTATTTCAATATATACTACACTATATATATAATGTGTTCTCGTTTTTAGCTGTAGCGAGAGGGATATGGAGGCTGCCATATTTATTTCCTTTTATACCAGTTGCCTGGCTATCCTGCTGATCCTCTGCCTCCCTCTAATACATAACCATAGCCCCTGAACAAGCATACAGCAGATCAGGTGTTCCTGACATTATTATCAGATCTGACAAGATTAGCTGCATGCTTGTATCTGGTGTAATTCAGACACTACTGCAGCCAAATAGATCAGCAGGACTGCCAGGCAACTGGTATTGTTGCCTGGCAGCCCTGGAAATAAATATGGCAGCCTCTGTATTACTCATACTACAAGTGTGAGTTTAGCCTGTTTAATTCCCCATCATTTATGTCTAATCACATGTTGTTATTTGATCTCTCCCCTGTGTCACATGAACGCCACGACAGAGATGGCAGAGAAGCTCATTTGAAAGCACAGTATGTTAACAATATGTCTGCTGCCATGAATCGGTAAGTAGAAACAGTGCAGATTTGTTTTAGGATTTTGTTTCAGCTGTAACAAAGACATTTTTTTGTTTGTTTAAAGATTATTATGCTGTTGTGTATCTTTTAGAGCAGAGAGGACGTTCTGAGTTCAGGTCTGCTTTAAAGGATACCCGAGGTGACGTGTGACATTATGAGATAGACATGGGTATGTACAGTGCCTAGCACACAAATACCCATGCTGTGTTCCTTTTTTTCTTTCGCTGCCTGAAAGAGTTAAATAGCAGGTATGTAAGTGGCTGACTCAGTCCTGACTCAGACAGGAAGCAACTACAGTGTGACCCTCACTGATAAGGAATTCCGGTTTTTACCTCTTTCTTGCTCTCAGAAGCCATTTTCTGCTAGGAAAGTGTTTTATAGTTGGAATTTCTTATCAGTTAGGGTCACACTGTAGTCACTTCCTGTCTGAGTCAGGACTGAGTCAGCGACTTACATACCTGATATTTAACTCTTTCAGGCAGAGAAAGAAAAAAAGGAACACAGCATAGTTATTTGTGAGCTAGGCACTGTACATACATATGTCTATCTCATCATGTCACATGTCAGTTTGGGTATCCTTTAAAGTGTAAGAAGCAGGAGTGACCGCTTAACCCATTACTGCACATGGATCTCCGCTGCATGCTGGCTGTGTCTCTACAACCGCACTTCAAAGACCACTGTTAACGAAAAAAAAGTCCTGGTATGCAGTAACCACACAGCCAATCAGACTTAACCTGTCATCAGTTCAGTGTAGTAAGAATGATGCAATATGAATGAAGACTTCTGATAGGTTGCCATGGGGAAACATGCTATTCCATGCATGGTTAAGTATTGACCAATAACAGAAGGCTCAGCCAACATTTGTAATTCCTCATTAGTCTCATCATTAAAGAAGATGATGTACTATACATGACCCCAGTGTCCTGATAAAAAACGGAGAGAGAGGAGAAACTTCAAGCAGTATGAATCTTGCATGAGCCCTGGACTTATCCTCCTGCTTATAAATCTTGTATGCGGTTATCAATGTTGCACAGGAATCCTTCCTCTATTCTCGGATTCTGCTCTATTTTCCAATCTGTTCCACATTTGTATTACCTGCTGGAGAGGTGGAGAGCGGCAGTAAACTGATTGTGGTATTTCAGGAAAACCTAAATTTGGTCCTCGCTTGGGACGGCTTCTGCACTTTTAGCAGAGACATAAGATGAATGTGTTTCTGTGATAACAGGTTTTCCTGCATGTGGCAACGCTGTGGTGCCATGTAGTGGGGTACAGCCACCCCCATCTCTACACAGCACGGGCACACTGACAGCTCTCGCAGACAATATTATCTCAGGTATCCGGCTCCTAAGGGGAATGGTCAGAGCAGTTTCAAGGCTAAATTGCTCCCAGATGGAGGGTGTAAAAATTGTGCCCCCCCCCCCATCCCCCCCTCATTGGCTCAGGAACGTTGTTTGAGATGCTGTAATTAGCCCCACAGTATAGGTATCCAGGTATAGGTGCCCCCGGTATAGGTAGCCAGGTATAGGTGCTCCAGTATAGATAGCCAGGTATAGGTGCCCCAGTATAGGTTAGCTAGGTAGAGGTGCCACCAGCATAGATTAGCCGGGTAGCGGTGCTCCAGTATAGATTGCCAGGTATAGGTACCCCAGTATAGGTAGCCAGGTATAGGTGCCCCCAGTATAGCTAGCCAGGTATAGGTGCTCCAGTATAGATAGCCAGGTATAGGTGCCCCAGTATAGGTTAGCTAGGTAGAGGTGTCCCCAGCGTAGGTTAGCCAGGTAGAGGTGCCCCATTATAAAATAGTCATGTATAGGTTCCCCGAGTATTGGTTAGTCAGGTATAGATGGGGGTGCAACAGGCACACTGGGACTCAGCCGTGGGGAGGGCTGCTCTGTCTCCAGCCCTGCCTACTACAGGATCTTCTCAAAAAATTAGCATATTGTGATAAAGTTCATTATTTTCTGTAATGTACTGATAAACATTAGACTTTCATATATTTTAGATTCATTACACACAACTGAAGTAGTTCAATCCTTTTATTGTTTTTCTTATTGATGATTTTGGCATACAGCTCATGAAAACCCAAATTTCCTTGCTCAAAAAATTTGCATATTTCATCCGACCAATAAAAGAAAAGTGTTTTTAAAACAAAAAAGTCAACCTTCAAATAATTATGTTCATTTATGCACTCAATACTTGGTCTGGAATCCTTTAGCAGAAATTACTGCTTCAATGCGGCGTGGCATGGAGGCAATCAGCCTGTGGCACTGCTCAGGTGTTATGGAGGCCCAGGATGCTTCGATAGCGGCCTTAAGCTCATCCAGAGTGTTGGGTCTTGCCTCTCTCAACTTTTTCTTCACAATATCCCACAGATTCTCTATGGGGTTCAGGTCAGGAGAGTTGGCAGGCCAATTGAGCACAGTAATACCATAGTCAGTAAACCATTTACCAGTGGTTTTGGCACTGTGAGCAGGTGCCAGGTCGTGCTGAAAAATGAAATCTAAAATGTAATGAATCTAAAATATATGAAAGTCTAATGTTTATCAGTACATTACAGAAAATAATGAACTTTATCACAATATGCTAATTTTTTTTGAAGATCCTGTATGTCCTGATTAGCGGAAGTACTGAGCGGCCCAGCGACACATGATCCTTGCATGGTCCCCCAAAGGTGAGTTTTTATCAAAGACCGCTTCCACTGCCTATAAATCTCTGCAGTGGAGGGGAAGGGGCATGGAGGGGAGGGACCAATGAGAGGGAGGAGTCGCAGTGTGTCCTCTGTTCCCCACTTCATTATTGCACCCCCCTCCTTCACTGTGCCCAGGGAGCAAGCCCAACTCGCCGCTACTAGGAACGGGGCTGAGATTGGTAGATGTGGGATACATATAGTTTATCCTTGTTGCCTGGGAGTCACTATTAAAGTGGGATGAAATGCAAATAGAAATCTATGGTCTAAGCATTAAGCAAAGCATAAATCTAATAGTTGAAAACATAGTATTGGTTTCCAAGTTGCTAGAAGGGTTAATACTCAAACTTTTCACTTCACTAAGAAGCTAACTGATAAGATTGCAATTGCCATACTGGAATGATCAGATTGACTTGAACTGTACACAGGGGCGTAACTAGAATCACTGGGCCCCCCTGCAAAACATTGGATGGGCCCCCTCCCCTGCTTTCTGTACTGGTAAACTGAGAACCAATGTTAATCAGTTGGCTAGTGCACACTTGAATGTGATTTCCCCATGCAGAGAAAAACAGACAGTAGTGAAGCACTGCAGGCATTTTCTCAATTACACAAGGTTCTCTGATAAAATGTGCATTTTCATGCATACAGAAAACTGACAAATGAGTGTGCTCCCAGATGCTGTTTGTGGCCCATTGGCAGGTGAAAAGTACTTGGCCCGGGGCCCTTTTTAAAAAAAATGGCAACCTCCACTTAAAGAGAACCAGAGATGAAGCACCCTCATGTATTTTACCATATATATCGATGGGAACATGACAGCAAACACCTACTCTGCTCTTTGTTTCATTCTTCTCTGCTAAATCTGCCTGTTATCAGCCCTGATAAGAATTCCTGACTGAGCATTCAGTCTAGCTTTTCCCGGAATGATTATAGCTGAGTCAGTCTTCTGTGATGTCTTTTCAAGCCCAAGTCTGCCCCTTGTGGCTCTGCTTTGCTGCTATGTATCCTCGTAGCACGTAGCATGGACCCTCTGCACGGCCCTTCGTGTATGTATGCACCTTGAAGCAGCAAGGACAGCCATACTATCCCAGGAAAAAAAACACATGTATAAGTAGAAAACTACTTGTTCTTTTTACATAATGTATGTATTGCACTGTCCACACTTAAATTTCAGAGAATTTTATAAAGTAAATAAAGAGAAAACAGTTCCTGGCATTTTCCATCTTAACTCCCTCTGACTAAAGCCAATCCTGATCTCATTTCCTCCCTCACTTTTTTTTCTCCTAGAAACTGCACTGTCATAGCTAGCTTACTCTGTAAATATTGTGAGCACAGCAGAGAACAAATTTCAGCAGCTTCACACTGAACTGCCCTCAGCCAATCAGTGAGAAGCAGGAATGTGGGAGGGGAGATGACAAGCTTCCTTTCCGGTAGGCAATGTATCAAATAGAGCCAGGCTGACTGAGATAAGATTTATTACAGCAGAAACATTTCTGATTAGATTGGAGTGTTTGCAATGCAGGATATGGTTGCAGGCTGCATAATAAACGCAGAGCAGTGGTTGATTTTGTGGATGACAATCCCGCTTCAAGTTGAGAAGATTATTATTGCAATGAAGATAATCAGGAAGTATTTATTTTGAGCACATTTTGTGCCTGGAAAATCTTGAATAGTTATTACCATGTACTGTATAAGGTCAGAAATAAGTAAGGATAGATACTTCTGGAGATAAAGTAAGTTTTGTGAGTGAGTCAGCTTTTGTAGATATGTAAAACAAGAAGGCAGACAATCGAGAGCTCCCAATCGTGTATTATTGATAATACAATGTAAATATGGTATGTTGTGAATAACACTTACATAAGTATGGGTTGCCAAGGCCAGGCAGCCACTCAAAAAGCAAGAGGGGAGATTAGACCTGTTCCCACTCAGGCTAAGAAGTTACTCTCCGTAGAACAAGAAGAGGTGCTTCACTAGCATGCACAACTTGAAAGTTGCTCCTTGTGTATTTTTGCCTGAGGAAGTGGGCTTGAGACCCGTGAAACGCGTTGCAAACCGTTTTTGGAGTAAGAATAAATACCGTTTTTCTTGATCTTATACAATGGTTGTGTTTTTGTCGGGGAGGTAAGTCCAACCTTGCCTCTCATTTTATACCTTTTTAACTTGATACTTTTACTCTGTTGGTGCCTCTGTATTGTATTGTCTAAAGGATTACATTTTTGACTCATGTTCACCTTGACCACCTTAGCGGTATGGATGAGCTCAGCTCGTCCATGACCGCTGCGGTGGATTACTCAGGCCTGGGTGGGTCGATTTTAATAATTTTTTTTAAAACACGCACCTAGCACTTTGCTAGCTGCGTGTTGTAATCGATCACCGCCTATCCGCCGCTACCCACCGCGAAAGAGGCCCCCCCCGCAGACGTCTTGCGCAGCCTGGGCAATCACCGCCAGGCTGCATTATGGGGTGGATCGGGACTCCCCCTGACGTCATGACGTCGATGACGTCATTCCGATCGTCGCCATGGCGACAAGGGAGGCCCATATAGGAAATCGCGTTCAGAGCAGCATTTCCTGTTGGGTATGATCGCCGGCGGCGATCGGAGGGGTGGGAGGGATTCGGCAGGGAGGGGGGAATCATGTAGCCAGCGCTAGGCTAGCTACATGATATAACAAAAAAAATGAAAAAAAAAACACCCGCAGCCGTGCGCCGCAAATAAACGTAATGCTAGTGTGGTTAATGAACGTTTGGTTGTTTCTGTAGCACTGGAGAAATGTCATCTGATTTCTGAGATGTTGATCAATAAAATTGAATCAATTGTGGTAAACAAACTGAAAAAGAAACTATGGGGAACAGCTGGAAAGGCAGCAGTCAAACACCCCCCCCCCCCCCCCCTACCATGTCAATAATAGTTACTGTTGCATAAAATTAGCATAACTGTTTTAATGCAGACCACAAAAGGGTTCAGATGTCCCGCAGTGAGATAGTTAGTTTAACATGAGGTATCACCTCCATACATTTCCTCATTAATCTGCAGATACCATCCCATCTGGAACCTTCGCTCCTCCCATGAGACCCTCTTGTCCTCTCCTCAGGTGCACTTTTTACAGTGAATCTGAACTATCCAGAGAACAATAACTTAGATACTGACCCAGGTAGCCCAGAGGCTTCCCATGTCCTCAACCCCACCATGTCCTTAACCAACCCTAAGCGAACATTCCGCAGAGATCCCCTGCCAATACTACAGATGTCGCCACCTCTGATAAGCTGCAGAATGTAAATTAGGGTGAGAAAAGATTTCACAATGGGCAAACAATTATTTATAAAGTAATGTTGAAAAAAACAACAACAAATAAGCAATTTTATTCATTACATTATTTTCACTACAGTTCCTCTTTAACTTAGCTATTTAATCGACCTTTGTTTGTTTTTACAAACTGCTTCATTTTCTTATTATAAATCCCAGAGATAAAAACAGGGAGTTATTTTTAGATTTGGCAGCAACGCAGATCTCTCTACTGCAGTCTCCTCAACCAGAGATAAAAATTCTGCTCGCTGGATGGGTTTAAAATAGCACCTAGCTGCGCGCATTCGCATTCCGGGGACGCTCTGCAGTCAGACGGACGGGTGATGTATGAGCCTCTGTGACATGCTAACGCTCGTGTCACAGTATTGAGGTACCTCCAGTAATAATACTGCTCGACATGCAGCTCAGGTTGTGACACAAATCCCTCCAGTCTGCAGGAATGAGAAGCCTGAGCCTGCCTTGCACGCCGGCCCCTCATCCAGGTCTGCTGAGAGGCTCTATATATAGGTGCGCTCAGAGGGGGGCTGTTTACAATACGCTGCATAAAACTAGATCAGTCGGTCAGCCAGTCATGTGACCTCAGTGGACCATTTAAAGGGCCCATCCACTCAAAATCTGTATTCCAGCTGTGGTTAGATGTAAGCGCCTTAGATTTTCTAGGGGCCCCAGGAGCCCTATTTATAAAAGAGGCACACATTAATTTAAAGAGGAAATGTAGTGAAAATGAATAAAACATGAATAAAAATGTTTATTGTTTACAATATTAATTTATAGATTATTTAGTCAGTGTTTGTCCATTGTAAAATCTTTCCTCTCTCTGATTAACATTCTGAAATTATCTCTGGTGGTGGTGGCATCTGCCAGGTGATCTCTATGGAATGTTTGTAACTGAGAGTTCTATGCACAGAGGGAGATATTGCTTGCTTGGCAGTTGGAAAAAGCTGTTATTTCCCACAATGCAATGAGGTTCACAGACTGCAAACTGTCAGGACCATGGTCATGACATCACATTGTGTGCGTGTGTGTGTATGTGTTTGTGTGTGTGTGGGGAGGGGGTCCACCACAATATCAGCCATACAGACCCCCCCTCCCCCCGATGAACTAATTGAGCAGATTTGCCATGGGAAAGGGGGTATCAGCTACTGATTGGGATAAAGTTTAGTCCTTGGTTCCTCGTTAAGGATCCATTTGAGACAATCATCTGATTTATAAAGTGACGATCACAATAATTTTGACTTTATTGATCTAGAAATCATGTCTGCCACTTTTCTTAGCAGAGTAGTGTGTCTCAGCATTCTGATAGCAAGTACTCCTGTATAAATGATAGTGTTTAACAATCAGAATCAGAATACATTGATTTCGCCAAGTACAACAGGGGTCGTACCCGGAATTATTTTTGGCACATATACAGGGCCGGTGATGGTACAATGAACAGTAGAATATACATAGGTACAGAATATACACTACATAGAATACACATATACCATATAGAGGAGAAGGACCAAATGGGTAGTGCTATGTGGGCAGAGCTGCCACGTATCCACTGGCAGTCAACTGCCCTGCAGTGATTCAGATGCCCCAATGTATGTGAACAGCAAAATTAGAGAGAGACTGGCAATATGCAAGCTAGATACTTACTGGCTACACCGGATTATGTACACTTTGCCATAACCTGCTCTCGGAAGATAAGCCAATCCTTTAACCAAGAAGAGAAAATCGAGGCACTGATCAGATGTCTGTTCACCGTAGATTAAAGGTACCCTGCAATGCAATATACAGTGCCTCGACTTTCTCTACTTGGTTGCCCCACAGTATGTGGAGGGAAAGAGAGGAGGAGAGATTATAAGAAGGATGAGAGAGAGAAAAGGCAAGAGAGAGAGAGAGCACAGGAGGGAGAGAAGGGGGAGAGACAGAGAGAGAGAAAGAGTGAGAGAAAGAGAGGGAGAGAGTGCAGGAGAGAGAGAGAGAGAGATCGTAGAAGTGGGATAGAAAGAGAGAGAGAAGAGAGAGAGACAGTGAAGTGGATGTAAGAGAGAAAAAAAAGAAGAATAGAGAGATAAGAGAGAAACAGCGAGACCCCATTGGTTGGCTGCAGTGACCTGACCGGCTAGTTGCATAGCGACATGTCCTGAAATTTCAGTCAGTAGGCCTCAGTTTGGACGGATAGCGCCAGGACAGGGGTCCAGGGCTGCAAAAGGTGCTGGGCTGCAAGAATCAAGGCGGCGGTGCAGGTAAGCAATAATTAGAAAACTACAAGTTTTCCTACGGGTGCTCAAAGTCCATTTTGATAATAACACTATATACTGTATTTATTATTTTAATCATTCAGGGCGAGAGCAATTTTTACATATCAGCGCTGCTCAAATTCATTTGCCAATAACTTTATTACTACTTATCACATCTAAATGATCTATTTATTGTTTTTTTCAGGACAAATCAGGCTTTTAGTTTGTGATAATTTTGTTTAGTAATTTCCCTAAATTGTATGCATTTTAAAGGGAAAAAATAGAAAAAGCACACTATTTATCCATTAATATCCATTATCGCTTTACAATAAACAGTGCTAACTATAAGTTAAACCCACAAATGTTATTTGCTTATCCATCCTGGTTATTACAACCTTTAGATTATGTTCCAAGTACAATGTATAATGACAATATTGTATTTGGAAATAAAGGTGTCTTTTTTTTTTTTTGCTTTCTTATTGTACACCATCAATGATTACAATACCTTATTTGCAAAAAATAATAGTAATATACCCTCATGGCAATGGCATACATATTTAAAAAGCCAAGTTCCAAAGGTAACAATATATGTTTTTTTTCTTTTATATTCTGTCACTTTGTTTTCATTTTACAAGTCTTTTATTTTGGTACAGAATATGAGAACATTTAATTGCTTTTAATTCAGTTTGAGACTAAAAAGAATACACAAGACATGGGCCTCAACCCTAAGGGCCCTTTTCCACCTGCAATCGCTAGCGTTCACGCTGAACGCTAGCGATTGCTGAATCGCAAAACCGGCGATTCCCCCGACGTTTGCGGCCGCGATTTTGCTATGCTATGCACTGCATAGCAAAATCGCGGCAATTATCGCTCCGCCGCGCGTTCGCGTTCCCGACAAAAGCGAATCGCGGTAGTGGAAACGACCTACCGCGATTCCTATGTTAAAAAGCAAACCGTAGCGATTGTAAAATCGCTAGCGGTTTGCGGTTTTGCGATTCAGCCAGCGCAAACGCTGGTGGAAAAGGGCCCTAAAAGCCTCAAAACTCTATTCTACTCCTTATCATGGTTAAAATGTTACCACATATGTCTCTTGTAGTTTCGCTAAAACTTTCCCAAGTTTGATCACAATTTTGAAAATGACTTTTTATGTTGGATTGAGTTTGTCCTTACTTATTTATTATGTGAAGTGAGTCCAAGCTTTAAGACACCCAAAAATGTATTCTACAACTCTTCACATTTAAAATAATACCACATGTGCCTCATTTAGTAGTAAACTGGTGGTGCACTCTCCACAACTACACTGGACGTATACTGTATATAGGTCCAGTTGTCATTAAGTGGTTAATGCAACACCACTATTATTGGGTTGTATCCGCCACCTTGCTATTTGCAGAGGCACCGCCTGGCATTGGCAAGCATTTTTAGCAGATGCTGACTGAAGCTTGGAAACATTTTTTGTTACTGCCCCTGACAGGAATTCTCCATTGATTTCTGTGGCTGTCATATCACTAGTAAATGCCACCACACTGTCTGCAGCAGGATTTTTTGCAGAGCTAGCCAGTATTACTCCTGTAATATGAAATGTTATCATTGACATCAATCCATTTCACACAGTTTGCTGATCAATAATGCATTTTAATTAATTATTCATTTTGTCACCCTGAAGGGATCTGAGAACACTCTACCTATTGTTTTAAAAAAAACTTCCCTTTGTCAGCATCCTGTACATGGTTTTGTCTGTTGATGTGACTGCTTCTTCTTTCTCTACCTGCTGCCTGAAAACTTCTGTGATTGTGTGTGAAAGGATTACTCATGTATTTGTCTTCTGTTATCTGCACATCAGGTCTGATGATCACTTTCCCTCTTCTTCCATCTCTCTCTCTCTCTCTCTCTCTCTCTATTGCAATTTCATGCTGAAATCGATCCAGAGTTGGCCTTGAGATGCCTCATCATCCGCCTTGCCGGCAGGGCCAGATTGGTACTCTCTCCCACCCAAAGCCACTGTCACCAGTCGCCCCCCTTCAGTAAAGGTAGCGAGATGACTCCCTCTTTCCTCCAGTATAGTTAGCCAGATGACCCCTCCCACTTCCCTCTAGTATAGGTAGCCTGATGACCCCCCTATAACTAGCCAGATGACCCCTCCCCCTTTCCCTACAGTATAGGTAGCCAAATGACCCCTTCCCCTTTCCCTACAGTACAGGTAGCCAGTTGACTCCCTAAATCCCCCCCCCCCCCTTTCAGTATAGGTAGCCAGCTCGCCTTCACACCGCAGCAGCCATTAGTGTCTTTCATTTCTCCGCTTGTCTCCAGTGCAGAAGCTTTCTCTTCCTTTCAGTTTTCAAAGCTGCTCAAGTCCATTCCCGCCGGGCACAATGCAAACATGCACAGAGAGCAAGGTGGCTGCTGCAAAGGCTGCTAGCAGCAGAGTATGTAGGTGGCCTTGGCCTAAATCTGGCCCTGCTTGCTGGCCTGACACTGTCCCACCATGGTCAATGTGCCACCCCCAGCCCAGTGCACTATACATTACCTGTTCACGTCCGCTGCTGCCTCTGAGCTGGCTCCGGGCTCCTCCATTCATACATGCACCCCACATGGTTGCTGGAGTACCGTGGGCACAAACATATGACCTATCGGCAGAGTGCGCCGACAGGGTCATATGCATAGTACCGCCCCCTCGCCCAGTGACGTACTCCCTGCTGGACAGGAAGTATGTCACTAGGGTTCCCGGATTTCTCCGTCGTATTCCTGCCATTCTGCACATGCGCGCTGCACCACCGCCAACATTTTTAAAATGTATACATCACCCAGTGACGTGACAATGGACAAGCTTGCCACCGCAGCTTCAGTAACATGCTGTGTGGTGGATCGGACACTTTCGGCGTGACACGGTAAGTGTGCTAGGCCCCATTGCCTGGCATTATCGTTGCAGTACCCTGCGATAAAACAGGGTAACACAACACAGGTTTATAATTCCAGTGTAGAAGGGGTCTATCCTAACTTTTCAGCACTCTCCACCTTAAAAAGCGTTTTATTGATTAGGTGTGAAAGTATCACCTAGTAGAAAACTTGCACAACACTCTATCCACTGATAACATTCATAGTTCGCGTTCCACGGTTTTTTACCCTTTAAAGAGACACTGAAGCGAGAATAAATCTCGCTTCAGTGCTTATATTCAGCAGGGGCATGTGTGCCCCTGCTAAAACGCCGCTATCCCGCGGCTAAACGGGTGTCCCTTACCTCACAAATCCCCTCTGTGCAGCGGGGGAATCTCTTCCGAATTGAGGCAGGGCTAATGTCCACAGCCCTGCGTCACGTGCGTCCGTCAGCGCGTATCTCCGCCTCTCCCCCGCCCCTCTCAGTCTTCCTTCGCTGAGAGGGGTGGGGGAGAGGTGGCGATGCTGATAGACGGCGCTGACAGGCAGGGCTGCAGCTGATAGCCATGCCTCAACAGCAGCAAAATCTACGACCAAGTTGGTCGTAGATTTTGCAGGGGGGGATTTGGGGGGTAAGGGACCCCTGTTTAGCCGCGGGATAGCGGCGTTTTAGCAGGGGCACACATGCCACTGCTGAATATAAGCATTGAAGCGAGATTTAGTCTCGCTTCAGTGTTTCTTTAAAGAGACTCTGAAGCGAACAAAAATTGCTATTTTTACCTGTTAGTTCACTTCAGTAGTCTCAGAAGATGTAAACCACCGCATCCCTGCCGCAAAACGAGGGGTTTAGACCCCCCAAATCCCGGAGCAAACATCCACAACCATCTTGGTCGTGGATTGTGCTGCCCTAAAGAGGCAGAGTTTTCAGCTGCAGCTCTGCCTCTACTGATGTCAATCGCCGCGGTGTTTGACATCAGTAGAGGCAGAGCATGCAGCTGAAAGCTCTGCCTCTTTCAGGAAGCGCCGGCCGGATTGCCTCCAGGGATTTTTAAAGACCTCGTTTTGCGGTGGGGATGCGGCGGTTTACATCTACTGAGAGTACTGAAGTGAACTAGAAGGTAAAAATAGCAATTTTTGGTCGCTTCAGTCTCTCTTTCAGGTTCCTGACATTTTTGACAATTTAGCTGTGTCGCATTGATACAGCAGTAACTTTTAATTACTTATACCATCTTAGTGATAATATTTTGTTTTATTCAGTATAATATAGGCTTTCTTTGGATAATATATTTTCCCCAAACTATTTTATTTCATAGTCATTTTATGGGGAAAAATTAGATGTAAATACAGAAAATACCCATTTTTTTTTCATTTTCCACCCTTCCTAATTTTCACATGACACGTCCCACAGTTATAAAACACAAAAGAAAATGAATTATTTCGCCCTTCCTGGTTAAAACGATACCCCATATGCCATATTTTATTACTAGCTAAGCACATGGCAGACCGTTATCCCCAGGCTCTGCTTCTGTAGTGATCAGATGCATTCAATAGGGTGAGAGTTCGGGGGCCATAGTGCTGTACAGATATATCGCTGGGCAATGGAAGGGATCGCATCTGATCACTACAGGCAGCATTCATTAAAAGTTTATAAACAGGTATATCTTTTGCAGGGGTTAAAGTGACACTGAGGAGAATTTAAAAGAATACACTTACCCGGGGCTTCTTCCAGCTCACCGTAGGCGGCGAGGTCCTGCGGCATCCTCCTGGCTCCCCTCCTTCAGCCTCCGCAGGCCCCCGTTACCGGCGTCGCCCGGTGACACCCGGTCCGGCTCTTCCTGGTTAATGACGCATGGCGTCATCACGCCAGCCGATTCGCGTCATCACGGCGGGGGACGTGACAGGTCTGCACATGCGTGGGTTTTCAGCGCATGAGCAGACCTGTCACGCCGGCCTCCATGATGACGCGAAGCGGCCGGCGTGATGATGCCATGCGTCATTAAATAGGAAGAGCCGGCCGACACCAGGCCCGGGTGACGCCGGTAACGGGGGCCGGCGGAGGCTGAAGGAGAGGAGCCAGGAGGACGTTGCGGGACCTCGCCGCCTACGGTGAGCTAGAAGAAGCCCCAAGTAAGTGTATTCTTTTAAATTCGGGCACTCCTCAGTGTCCCTTTAACAATGGGTTAATAGGCTAGGCTGGAGTTAAAACTTAACTGGGGATTTAAAAAACAAAAAACTTTTTATTTTGTTGGGACCATGTCACCTTAATTTTTTTTACTTCTAAAACTTTATTTTTTGCCTAACTTTATTGAATAATTGTTGCTACTTGCTTCACTTACTTTATCACAGGACCATGCAAAATCAAGTGCATCTGCGGGAGCGCGCAGGGGCGCACGTGCACGCACGGCAGCAGACAGTGATTTTTAATGGGTTTGCAGATTCTACATTCTAAAACCCACAGCGACGCTAATAAGGATGTAGAATCTACATCCTGAAATGGGAAGCAGTTTATGAGCGTAATTTAAGGATCAATTGCTTATATTTAGTTTATGTGTGCCCATTCTTCGATTTATCACAGATGGAGACATCTTTACTGCTGGCAACGTGCTTCCCTGCGGAATGGTTGTTTGTTCCAAAGTAAGCAGAAACAACACCTGAGGCCATATGCAATTCACCATTTCACCTGAGTTTTCTCTTATGTGATATTTTCATTTTCATAACTTAAATAAAATGCATTTTAAACCACCAGCAAACAAATGCTCAAAATAATTTTGTCAATACTTTTTCACCTTCTTTTTGGTACTTTTTCCATTGCAAAGTGCTAAAAAGTTATTTTAAATCGAAGATGAAAATGTATCTCCTTGGAGAAAACTCAGGAGAAAAAGGGAATTGAATATTTCCCCCGGTCTCCCAGAGTGCACTGGGGCAGAAGGCTGCATAATTACTGTAAATAGCCTAGGCGGCATACCGCTGGTGGGGCAAGGTTACATACCAATACACAGCTATACATATAGGAAATGTTTCTGATGCTGAAATTAGGACTATTAGGGATGTCGGAAATGCCAAATTCCAAATCCATGGAAAATCCGCTTTCCGCCATTGGCGATTACCGCACCGATTCCGCTTTCTGTTACCAATTTCCGCATTCCGATGCGCATTTCTGCGGAAATCGCAGAAATTTCTGCCGACTTTAACATCGGTTTATTCCAAAACTACAAGGTCTTTTTAAATTTTTTATAACTCTTGTTCCCACACTTCTGATTAACATACCCTGAAACTTTGGTGTTTCTAGTTCCTATAGGGGCTTTGCTATTTACCGCTAAAGTCGGAACTCGGCAAATTTTGACTGTAATGTAAAATGCAGAAAATCTGCATTACTGATATGCAGTAATTTTATGAGAATCAGCAGACTCAGAATGAATAAACCAACCAGAGAATGGGGATTTAGGCGCATTCTCTGATTGGCTTAATCATTCTGAGAGTGGAAACAAGAGGAAAAATGTCCTTGCAGTTCTTGAGAAAATTGATGTTAAAGTCCGCAAAAATTTCCACAGAAATCCGCCTACTGCATTTGTATTACTGATTTCCACATTTCGATCGGAAGCCCAACAAGCATCCCTAATTATTATTGTAAAATTGGTTATCCTGAATAAATGTATTGCATTTTACTATATTTTGTTGTAGTGCCTCTTTAACATATGTAAATCCTTCTGTCTCTGAAAAAGGAACGCAATGTAGCAGCAGGAAGAGGAACATTGCGGTAAAGCTGACTGCAGCTGTGCTAGGAAAAGTGGTAAGAGAAATAATCAATGGGAGGCAACAAGAAATACATATCACTGTATTATTGGCCTTGTATACACTAGACGTTATACTATAATAGTTTCTGAATTATAGACCCTGCATGACAAGACAAATAACATTTATATTGCGCTTTTCTCCTGGCAGACACAAAGCACTTGAGAAGCTGCAGCCACTAGGGGCACACTCTATAGGCAGTAAGGGCCGGATTTAGGCCAAGGCCCCCTAGGCCATGGCCTAGGGCACCACAGGAGCTAGGGCACCAAAGCAGCAGGCTAAACTGGTGCAGCATTTGCAAGCTTGCAAATGCTGTAATGCAGGAAGATCAGGAGAGCGCCTGACCTCAGTACTGTTCTCTGTGCATGTTTGCATTGTGGCCGGTGGTTATGGACTTAGGCAGCATTGGAGACTGAAAGGAAGAGGAAGCTTCTGCACTGGAGATGAGTGGAGAAATGAGTGACACTGATGGCTGCTGGAGTGTGAAGGTGAGCTGGATTCCTATACTGAAAGGAAGGGTGGGGGTGGGAAAAGGAGGGATCATCTGGCTACCTATACTGTGGGGGTCATCATGCTACCTATACTAGAGGAAATAGGGAGAAGTCATCTGGCTACCTATACAGGAGGGAGGGGTCATCTTGCTACCTATACTGAAGGGGGGCAGCTGGTGACAGTGGCCTTGGGCGGTAAGGAGTACAAATCCGGCCCTGTAGGCAGTATCAGTGTTAGGGGGCCTAGCCCAAGGACTCCTTACTGAATAAGCATTGGCTTACTCAACTGAACAGGAAGAGCCAATATTCAATCCCAGATTGCCTGTGTCAGAGGCAGAGCCCTTAACCAGAACACTATCCAGGCATTACATGAGTATGTAGATACAATATTCTGACTGCACTGGTTCCAAATTCTCAGAAGCTATCAGGCATTTTTAAAAGAGGAAAATAATGACAGTATCTATATTGCTCTTACTCCAGGTTTATCCTCAGATGTCTTGAAGCTGTAATGGTCAACAAACACTCTTGGAGTGCCTGGGATATCTGTTTAAACCATTTAAGTCTTCAGGCAAAAATCTAAAAATAATGTGTGACAGTTTATTAAGCAGAATGATCAAATTTTACCTTCTTGTATTAAAAAGTGTTGATGCATTCAACATATTCAAATTGAGAATCCTGCCGATTAGAACCTAAATCAATCAGAACCTGAATCTTTGTACATGCACAACACGGCAGGGGGTGTTAAAGAGAAACTGTAACCAAGAATTGAACTTCATCCCAATCAGCAGCTGATACCCCCTTTCCCATGAGAAATCTATTCCTTTTCACAAACAGATCATCTCCCTGATAGAGCAGCTCTGTATGGCTGATTTTGTGGTGAAACCCTTCCCTCAGAGCCTCACAGCTCTGAGGTCCTGACATCACACTGTGGGAGCCTTGTTGCATTGTGGGAAATAACAGCTGTTTCCAACTGCCAAAAAAAGCACGCAGCAGCTACTTCCAGTGACATCACCTGCCAGCAGTAAAAATGTCATCATATGATAAATGTCAGAATGTAAATCAGGGAAAGGAAAGATTTTACAATGGGCAAACACTGACTAAATCATCAATACATAATTCTTGTAAAAAATTAAGTACCGGTACTTTTTTTATTACATTATTTTCACCGGAGTTCCTCTTTAATTACCCTTGTATCTGCCTCTGTGCGATGCCCTCCACGCCGCGTTCCAGCTCTCCCATCCTTCCTTGTGAAGGAGGAAGTAGATGAAAGCTGCAACGTGACGTGGAGAAGAGTGCACACAGGGTGTGACAAGAGGGAGTTAGCACCGCCTGGCGCAGTGTGCATGTATGAAGATTCAGGTACTGATCGTCAGAAACTTCAGAACACGTTTTTGAATTTGAATATGACAAATGTGTCAACACTAGTGTTCGATGAGGCTTCTACAAAAGTCCTGTTTTGAAAATGTTTGCAGCCTACACCAATGGTAGTCTGAGCTACAGGAAGCAGTGATGGGGCCTCTGACCAGTTACCTTAAAGGGAAATTCCGGGATCATTAAAAATAAAAAATCTACTTACCTCGGGCTTCCTACAGCCCCTGGCAGCCGTGCTGTGCCCTCGTCGCAGCTCCGGTGGCTCCCGTCTCCACACCAGGTCGGCATCTACTTGCGCTTTAGTGTGTGACTCATGGAGTCGCACTGACGTCATCAGGACTGTACTGCACAGACGCAGAACTACTGCACCTGCGCAGTACAGTCTGGCTGATGTCAGCGTGTGTGTGTGTGTGTGTGGCATGAGAGGCCTACTTGCGCTGGAGCGCAAGTAGGCCTCTTGTACCGGAGGGAACCTCGGGCCACCGGCAGGGAGCGGAGCTGCGGCGAGGGCACAGTATGGCTGCCAGGGGCCAGGTAAATAGGTTTTTGTTTTTTAACCACCCCGGACCTTCCCTTTTAAGGAAGAATTTTACCGAAAGCAGAGGCGTCACTAGGGTTGGTGTCACCTGGTGCGGAAACTCATGGTGTCACCCCTTCTTACCCCAGGAACCTCCAACCTCACCAAGCAGTAACGTAGCTTGTTATAGGGGATGTTAAGATAATCACCACGTGGCTTTGGTGGCCTCTGAACTTTGTTATCAGCTCAATACAGAGCAGCCAGGAGGGAGAAGAACAGGTGGGAGAAGTACATCAGGCACTAGCCTGGTCTGTATTTACATGGCCTACTCCACTCTCTCTTAGCTTGGAGCTTGGTGTCGCCTCTTTGCTGGTGACACCTGATGCGGTCCGCACCTTCTGCACCTCCCTAGTGATGCCACTGACCAAAATATAGTAGTAGGGGAAAAAATAAATCAAGAAATTGCAAAGTGAGAAGTTAAAAAATAGAAGAGAGATCACGAAATGTAATTCTTCCATGTTGTGATGAGCAACAATGAAGTAGCACTGGGGTTTGGATTGTAGAGCTTAATGTAATACACAGAATAGATAAAGATCAATTAAAATTAACATAGGATGGTGAATGACATATGAATACTCCAGAAAAAATACACTACATTACCATTGCTGAGCATATTGTCCAATGATGCCATAGCACTCAGGTATAGGAAAAAAGAGATATTATTTATTTGTCAAAAGTACATCAAAATCAGTTGAATCACTCGACTTGAAAAAGTTGTATACAATTAGATGGATAATAAACTGTATATACTTTGTATATACAATTCTTCCATGTTGTTTGATCCCCGTGAACCTGCAGATCTGCATCTTTACCTCTGACAGAAAAAACCTGGACACAGCACACACTGCCTTTATCCATAAACACATTATATGATGTGTAACGATATGGCTTGCTTGGCAGTTGGCAACAGCCATTATTCCCACAATGCAACCAGGCTCCCACAGTGTGATGTCAGTACCTAGGTCCTGACATCACACTGTGGGAGGGGGTTCATCACAATATCATCCTCTGATGATCCATTTGAGAAAAGGTAAAGATTTATCATGGGAAAAGGGGTATCAGCTACTGATTGGGATGAAGTTCAGTCCTTGGTTACAGTTCCTCTTTAATGCAGGGTTTTCAAGGTTTTGTGGGTAAAAACTAGCAAGAAATGAATTGCCATCAAAACCACTGTTTGTTGTGAATGGCCAACCGCTTAAGTGGTTGTAGCATGGCATGTTTTGAAAGTGATCAGAGATGTTACAACCCTCATCTGCATATGCACCGGCGTAACAATAGAGGATGCGACCCCTGCCCCCGCGGGGGGGGGGGGGGGGGGGGGCGCTCAGGGACTTTTGGGGGGCAGGAGTGGTCGCAACATAAGAGGCTTCAGAAGCAAGCCCCTGATGACGCCATAGCGAAACCGGTCGGGCCTGGGCCTACGAGTGGTTGGTGTAGGAGCGGCACCTTACACTATTTGAAACGCGCTTTTATACTGCGGGTCCCTTTCAAAAGGACCCGGATGTGAGTATTCTTTTATGATCGTTTATGACGTTTTTTGAGCAATAAAAGCTGATGTTTTTAAGAAAACGGTGTACACTTAGATCTGTTTTATGGTTTTATGCTGAGGATAATCGTGATGGTTTATGAAGAAAGAACTGGATCATATATGATGGAGAAGTAGTGATCGTTCGCTGGTTACCACAAACGTTTAGACCTTATAATCTGGGTCTCTCATCCGCTTGGTAAGCCTGCACTTTGAAGGGTGTGGTGGTGGATTGAATTATTGATGCCCATCAGCGCTGAAGTAATTGTGAAAAAGGACTGTTGAGGAAGTCTATCTGAGGACTTTTTACTTGTGGCAGCTTTTAGGAGCATTATAAGTCCTTGGCGCAGATATATTTATGTATATTTGTTGAACCTACATTTAACACCCTGCAAAACAACTGTGTGACCTCAACCTAAAAATAGGCACACACACTAGCTGACACCCAGCCAAGGCGGTTGTTAGGACTGCCTACACCAAAAATCTAGTATGTATACAGAAACCCTCCAACATCTTCTAAAGATCTGGCATAGCTGGACTTCAGCAACAATGGTTCCTGATCGATGCTGAGTGCATTGTTCTCATCCTTATCCCGCCAGCTACTCAGATGTGTGCCCCAATTCAATCCTCCTACCAGAATGATAACACACGTTCCCTAGTCTTGGGTGTGAGGTCCGTGGTCTCTACACCCTGGAACTAGTCTGAAGTATAACAGAATGATAACACAAGTTCCCTAGTCTTGGGTTTGAGGTCCGTGGTCTCTACACCCTGGAACTAGTCTGAAGTATAACACAATAATAATACAGTAGTAATCTGGCTCAGTGTGAATTCCCAGGTCCTCCTGGTTCAAACACACTGTTGGATCTGACTAAGGTCTGAGTGCTTCCACGTAGTGTTCGCAACGGCAGACAATTTGAGAGTGGCCAGCAGCAACCATATATAGAGCAGTGCTCTCTGGCGCCACCCTAAAATGATCAACCAATGGTTACCAGCTCTGAGGTCAGCTGCCCGGCCTGGTCAGCTGATCCCCCCTTGATCATCATAAAAGTTCTGCCTTTCAGCGCGCGTGTATTCCTGAACCTGTGTGAACTAACAGGCTCAGCCACACCAGCTGCACGCTGCTGCGTGCAAACCGCCGCGCTGGACGCGGAACCAGCCGCCTTGCTGTCAGTACATGCGGCGGCATTTCCGTGTTCTGGCATGTCACTAGATGCACGCTTCCGCGTGCAGACCGCCGTGTTGGACGCGGAATCAGCCGCCTTGCTGTCAGTACACGCGGCGGCTTTTCCGCGTTCTCTCACAGAAAATAAGAAATTGTATTTATTATGTTATTTTCACTATAGTTCCTCTTTAACCACTTTACCCCCCGCGGTACGGATTTCTCCGTCCCTTTTTCCATCCTTATAAAACCAAGGGACGGAGAGATCCGTACCTCCCGCCACTCGTGCGCGCGCTTCCGCTGCTCGTGCACGCCGCTGCCCGCTCGCCCGGAGATCAATGAACGGGTAGATCCATTCCCGTTCGTTGATGTATGCCCCTGCAATGATCTGCTGTTTCTATGAAAAACAGCGCAATCATTGTGATTTTCCTAGCCTCATCGTGCTTCCTGTAAGCGTCCTTCCGGACGCTTACAGGTTGCATGAACAAAGACTCAATGTAAATAGTAAAACTACACCCTAAAGCATTTTACATATACAAATACATTAGCTTTACACAATAAAAGTAACTCATTACCTCCCACACTCCCCAATTTTTTTTTTTGTAATTGAAAAAAAAAAATACAATAAAAAAAAACATAAATAGTTACCTTAGGGACTGAACTTTTTAAATATTTATGTCAAGAGGGTATAACACTGTTACTTTATAAACTATGGGCTTGTAATTAGGGACGGATGCAAAATTGAAAAAAATTCACCTTTATTTCCAAATAAAATATTGGCGCCAAACATTGTGATAGGGACATAATTTAAACGGTTTTATAACCGGGACAAATGGGCAAATACATTTCATGGGTTTTAATTACAGTAGCATGCATTATTTAAAAACTATAATGGCCGAAAACTGAAAAATAATGATTTTTTTCCCACATTTTTTCCTATTTTCCCATTAAAATACATTTAGAATAAAATAATTCTTAGCATAATATCCCACCTAAAGAAAGCCTAATTGGTGGCGAAAAAAACAAGATATAGTTCATTTCAGTGCGATAAGTAATAATAAAGTTATAGACGAATGAATGGAAGGAAAAGGTGAAAATTGCTCTGGTGTTTCAGGGGTAAATCCCCTCGGTGGGGAAGTGGTTAAAGTCTACTTCTACTCAGATTTACAAATAAGCACAGTAGGCGCTTGTCAAGAAGTGGCTGGTAATGGGGAGGTGTCTGAATATGGCCAGCCCCTCCCTCTTCAGTGCCGTCTGCTCTCTCTCCACCCACCTCAGAGTATCTACACAGACTATCACTAAATGCGCCTGTATAATGTGAGGCTTTTGTATAGCAATGTTAGGCCCGGTTCACACTTGCGGTGGCCCTCCGGAATCGCCGTGCCGGAGCCGCACCGCCTGCAGAACGGACGGAACGGACGCACGGCATAGCAATTAAAGCCTATGCGTCCGTTCACATGGGTCCGTTCTGCAGAACCGGAGCCGGACCAGATCCGGGCCGGATCCGGACTCCGGCCTCCGTTCCAACATGCGCTATTTTTTCATCCGGCCCCTCCGGCAGCCGTATCCGGGGCGGTTCCGGACTGCACCATCCGGCCAATACAAACAAATGGGAACCGGAGGCCGCACAACACACTGGCTGAGAAATCCGGATGTTCTACCCCACTTCCTATGCGGATTTTTGCGGCGATATTGGCTGGGGACACATGGGCAAGCATTTTGGAGTGGAGCAGCACGAGCTGGAGGTGTTGGCAGGATGTTGGCAGCATGTCGGAGGTGGAGGTGAGTGCTAAACAGCAGAGGGCCTGATTCCACAGGTCCCCCTTCTGCTGACCTCCCAGACCCCAACATTTTTTTTTTTTTACGTATATTTTGCCAAACGGATCCGGATCGCATCCTGATTGCCACCTGATGCAACCTGACCGGATCCGGATCGGATCCGGATCAGAACCGTACGGTTCCGATCCGGATCCGGTCCGGATCCGGTCAGGTCATCCGGTCCGTTTGGCAAACAACCGCTAATGTGAACCGGGCCTTAGGCCCGGTTCACACTTGCGGTGGCCCTCCGGAATCGCCGTGCCGGAGCCGCACCGCCTGCAGAACGGACGGAACGGACGCACGGCATAGCAATTAAAGCCTATGCGTCCGTTCACATGGGTCCGTTCTGCAGAACCGGAGCCGGACCGGATCCGGGCCGGATCCGGACTCCGGCCTCCGTTCCAACATGCGCTATTTTTTCATCCGGCCCCTCCGGCAGCCGTATCCGGGGCGGAGCCGGACTGCACCATCCGGCCAATACAAACAAATGGGAACCGGAGGCCGCACAACACACTGGCTGAGAAATCCGGATGTTCTACCCCACTTCCTATGCGGATTTTTGCGGCGATATTGGCTGGGGACACATGGGCAAGCATTTTGGAGTGGAGCAGCACGAGCTGGAGGTGTTGGCAGGATGTTGGCAGCATGTCGGAGGTGGAGGTGAGTGCTAAACAGCAGAGGGCCTGATTCCACAGGTCCCCCTTCTGCTGACCTCCCAGACCCCAACATTTTTTTTTTTTTTACGTTAACTTTGCCAAACGGATCCGGATCGCATCCTGATTACCACCTGATGCAACCTGACCGGATCCGGATCGGATCCGGATCAGAACCGTACGGTTCCGATCCGGATCCGGTCCGGATCCGGTGTCATCCGGTCCGTTTGGCAAACAACCGCTAATGTGAACCGGGCCTAAGTTGTTCTTCTTTAGAGTTCATTGATTTCACAATAAGTTTTTCCTCTGTTGAGCAGCAGTAGGGAGGCATGACCTAGGGTGTGGTGTTTTCTAAGGGGTGGAGTTTAATGCAACATGTCTTTTCTGCCTATAGGTTCTTGAGATGAAAATCCAGCCCTGGCTGTGCCAGAGTCCCCTTCAGTCCCACCTGATGCAGATATTGCAAACAGAGTTTGAGCCAGGAAAGAGTTTGGAGCCCCATTCTGTACAGATGCACTACTAGCCTGGAGGGGGAGGAGAGACCTGGGGCTGCACAAGACAGAATGCGACGGAGGGGGAGGGGTATAGATTGAGAACACTGGAGTAAGATGATCCGGCATTTTAGATCTCTCAACAACGTATCAGAAAGAAGGGAAATGGATGTGGGGGGAGTGGTCAGGGCTGGATTTCTGGAAAGGCCACAAAGGCCCAGGCCTTGGGCGGCAGATGGCCAAGGGGCAGCTGGACATGAAAGAGGGACTGCTGCACATGGAAGAGGCTGCAAATGGAATATGGAAGCTCCAAATAAGGAGCAGGAAATGGGAAGCTGCTGCTCGAGGGATCTGTATATAGGAGGGGGGTGCGGCACATGAAATAGGATCCATAAGAAAGTTGGCCAAGGGGGAGTGGTAGGCCGAAATTTTGCATATGCGAAATTTCTGAGAAAATCATAATACATTTTGTATGTAATAGTAATATTTCAAAATTTCACTTAATTTTCGCGAAATTTTGCATAATTTTGTGCCGACTTTACAGGTTAATAGCAAAGCCCCTATACAGGCTATTGCTACCACAATTACTACATATGTTATGCAGAATAGTAAGTATAAGTCACAAAAATAATTCTTCAAAAAGACCTTGTAGTTTTTAAGAAACTTGATTTGAAAAATGCAAAGAAAAATGGTTTTTAAATTGTTATTTTTCTGAGTTTAAAAACCATTTTTTACTTGCATTTTTAAAATCGAGTTTTTCAAAAACGATAAGGTATTTTTGCAAAATTCTTTTTTTTGACTTGTACCCACTATTCTTAACATACGTAGCAATTTTGGTGTCAATAGCATGTATGGGGGGGCTGTGCTATTCACTGCTAAAGTCTGCAATAAATTACCGTATATACTCGCATACAAGCCGAATTTTTGACCCCCAAAAAGGGGGTCAAAAGTTGGGGGGTCGGCTTGTATTCGAGTCTTCCCTGGTGGTCTAGCGGTGGGTGGTGGGTGGTCCGTGCCCCGCTCCCCCCCTCCCCGCTCCCCCCGCGGCCGCCGCTGCTATTACCTGCTTAGGCAGCGGCCGCTTCCTAATCCGCGTTCCTCTTCTGAACTTTCAGCGTGACGATGCAGGGGGCAGGAAAGAGCGGTTCCCCTGGTAACGGCGATACAGATCACCGCTATAGGGAGCCGCGCTCTTTCCTGCACTCTGCATCGTCACAGCAGCAGCGCCGGGCGCGCTGCTGTGATACACGCTGAAAGTTCAGAAGGTGAATGCGGATTAGGAAGCGGCCGCTGCCTAAGCAGGTAATAGCAGCGGTGGCCGCGGGGGGAGCGGGGAGCACTACCTACCTATGCTGGGCACTATACTGGCTAAACTGGGCACTATACTGGCTAAACTGGGCACTATACTAGCTAAACTGGGCACTATTCTGGCTAAACTGGGCACTATACTAGCTAAACTGGGCACTATACTAGCTAAACTGGGCACTATACTGGCTAAACTGGGCACTATACTAGCTAAACTGGGCACTATACTGGCTAAACTGGGCACTTTACTAGCCATACTGGGGCACTATACTAGCTAAACTGGGCTCTATACTAGCTAAACTGGGCACTATACTGGCTAAACTGGGCACTATACTAGCTAAACTGGGCACTATACTAGCTAAACTGGGCACTATACTGGCTAAACTGGGCACTATACTGGCTAAACTGGGCACTATACTAGCTAAACTGGGCACTATACTGGCTAAACTGGGCACTTTACTAGCCATACTGGTGCACTATACTAGCTAAACTGGGCACTATACTAGCTAAACTGGGCACTATACTGGCTAAACTGGGCACTATACTGGCTAAACTGGGCACTATACTGGCTAAACTGGGCACTATACTAGCCATACTGGGGCACTATACTAGCTAAACTGGGTACTATACTAGCTAAACTGGGCACTATACTAGCTAAACTGAGGCACTACCTACCCATACTGGGCGCTATACTGAGCACTATACTGGCTATACTGGGCACTATACTGGCTATACTGGGCACTTTACTAGCTATACTGGGCACTATACTAGCTATACTGGACACTACCTACCTATACTGGGCACTATACTAGCTATACTGGGACACACTGGGGGGCTGCACCAATCCAGCATTTCCTACCCCCGGCTTATATGGGGGTCAATCATTTTTCCCTGGTTTTTCAGGGAAAAGTTGTGGGGTCGGCTTATATGCGGGTCGGCTTATATGCGAGTATATACGGTACGTACATTTTTATGCGAAATTATGAATGACTACACTAAATCAATTGAATTTGCAAATCGTAATTATGTATAAGCGTAATTGCAATTTAGCGAAATCTTAATTTGTTGATTACGATCATCACTACCTAGGGGAGAAAAAACTATAAATCCAGCCTTAGGAGTGGTGGGAGTGGGGGGATGGGGGGCTCATCCAGGAACCCTAAAGAGAAGCTGTACTCTAAAATTCTTACAATAAAACGCATACCATTCTATTCATTATTATGCAGGAGAACAGAGGCGCCAAAAGGATAAAAGGAAGCTAAATGAGCTTAAAAAACAAATTCTTGGTAAATAGAGGAGGTAGTGGTGGACTTACCTCCTCCAAGTAGACACACAGAGGTGCCTGGTTCTTCTACTGACCACATATGCTATTGCTCCATTGTTATTGCCTGATGAAGCGGGATGAAACCTGCGAAACGCGTTGCATATTTGGAGTTCATAAATAAAATATATTGACTGTGTTTACTACAGTCGTTGTGTGTCTACTTGGAGGAGGTAAGTCCACCACGACCTCCTCTATTTACCAAGAATTTGGATTTTAAGCTCATTTAGCTTCCTTTTATCCTTTTGGCGCCTCTGTTCTCCTGCATAATATTGAGTCCACCCTGGGTGGAGGGTTGAACCCCCTTTTTTCTCATCTACAGAGTGCGACTTCTTATTCCTTAGTGGGGTCAGGAAAATCTCCCCACCTGCCTCTACAGTGGTTGCCTAATGGTAACCCTGGTTTGTGAGTATTAATATTTACTCTATCTAGTAACCATTTACCAGTAAATATCACACTATTGGGGCTCTTGGTGTTCCTTGTTTTTATATTCTATTCATTATGTTCTCCTGGACCCCTATGTGCTGTTTCTGCCACTCCCTGCTGCAATCCTGGCTTGTAATTGCCAGTTTTATGCAGTGTTTACAAACAAAAGACATAGCAAGTGATAGGCTGAGAGTAGCTCAGTGTGTGAGTCATACAGAGTGTGCAGGGGGCCTGGAGAGGGTGTGTATAGCTTCTATCCAATCACAAGCAGCACAGCACATTCCAGCCTGACTGCCTCAGTCCGACAGAAGAGAGAAGATTAGATCATATAACAGAGATAATACAGCCACTGTGCAACTAGGCTGCAGTTAGACAGAGCACATTAGAACAGGTATAGGAACTTATAGGATGGAAGAAATAAGGATGAAAATGTTGTTACAGAGTCTCTTTAAGAATCCATTCATTACCTGACATTGAACAGCTCTATACTGGAGATGGCTCGAAGTGTTCAATAAGATACATATAAGCCCTGCTTGCACTTTGTGTGAGGCTTGGAATGGAGCCAAACAAAATCAGGAGGAAGTGTATCGGATTGGCCCATTTCCAATCTAATTGACCATCTCTATTCATTGACCTTGCTAGATGGTCTGATGCCTCTTCACTAGACTCTTGCTGCAGCACAGACTTCCATTACTGTAAGCTATATGTGTTCTGATATCTCTGTATTCCATCTACTTTTCTATGCCTCACCCTACAAGCCTTCATTGCCACTCCTTCCTGTTTGAAAGCTGTACACACACACACACACACACACACACACACACACACACACACACACACACACACACACACACACACACACACCACATACACACACCACACCACACACACACCACACACACACATACACACACCCCACACACACACCACAGAGACAACACACACACCCACACACCAAACACACACACCACACCACACACACACCACACCGCACACACACACCACACCACATACACCACACCACACACACACACACACACACACACACACACACCGCACACACACACCACACCACATACACCACACACACCACATACACCACACCACACACACACACCACACACACACACACCACACCACACAGACCACACCCACACCCCAAACACACACACCACACACACACCACACACACACCGCACACACACACACCACACCACATACACACACCACACCACACACACACCACACACACACACACACACACACACACACACACACACACCACACAAACACACATACACCACACCACACCCACACACCACACCCACACACCACACACACACACACACACACCACATACACACACCCCACACACACACACACACACCACACATACACACACACACCACACCACACACACACACACACACACACACACGTACGTTTTTACAGAATCCAATAGTCTGCCGTAGTGACAGAGGCTTCCACCCAGCTTGATTGCAGTCCTCCTAATACAAATGAATGGCCCTAAAGACAAACTCTAACCTCCCGTCCTGACTGCTGATGTTGAGCGCTCATAGCGGGTCTACATGTCTTTCAGGCATGATAACTGTCTTGAGGAAGCGGACTTGGATCTGTAAAGTGCGTTGTCAGGCCTTGTTTCCACTTGCACAAGTTCTCAGCACCCCACAGTGATGTGATCCGCAGGGATATCAGAAAGTGCATAGACGGCACTTCCTGATGTTTCCCTTCATGCGAATTGACAGCAGAATTGTAATGCATGGTTGCATTCATTTCTGTGCACTCGTGTTATTATTAATTATTAATGAATGGGATCGCAAACCCATCGGAGAGAATCATGCATGCGACGGCCACCTGTGCTGGTTGCACGCAGTATAATAGTGGATTTGAAGCCTTACTTGAATAAAATGTGTGACTTCTTCTGCATTTCATTTATGAAGATAAGCTGAAGTCAACGACTACCTCCTTTTTAAACAGTTTTTAATTATTTTATCTGATTTAGGGCACCTCCTATCTGTGTAACTTTTATAACCTCTGTTGGGAAGTACATTTTTATGATCCAACAACAGACAGAGGTAGTCAACTGGCCTCAGGGATGAATGTGACACGGTGAGTCCCAATGGGTTGGAGGATCATTAAGCCTCCTATAATCCATACAGTAAACAAACATTTCAAATGGAACTCGACCCTGAACAGGTGGCTTATCCAAAGTTCATATTTTATTGATCATATACTGCGGTTACACAGCATACAGAACCAGCACAATGTTTTGGGCTACATGCCCTTTGACAAGTGCTTAGAGCACTTGACATAGTGTGAAGTGCTTGACAAAGAACATGTAGCCCTAAACGTTGTGCTGGTTCTGTATGCTGTGTAACCCATTATATGATTAATTAAATATGAGCTTTAGACAAGTCATCTATTCAGGGTTAAGGTCCATTTGAAAGTTTTATGATCCCCTTTTTTTTGGTATACAGTATACAGTATGTTCATTTTTAACTGGACAGCGACTGCTGTAATCGTTGAAGTAAGGACCATCTTTCCCATACAGGCTTACAATGGTTGCTTGCATAGGCAGCCCTGGTTTGTAAGTAAGTACCCTTTGTGTATCAAAGATAGATAACAATAAAGTAACGACCGTTCAACGACCAAGCAGAATTCACACATAAACGATGTAAAGAACGATATTTTAAGGGAAGTGAGGTAATGTACATCGGAAATGACGTATGTATAACGACATAGACCGACCAATTAATGTACTGATATGAATGATCGTCGGTTAAGTGATCATGAGAAGTCCGCGGCTGTATACGCAGGGCATGCGTTCTGTGTCGATTGATCATTCTATATCGGTAGATTAGCTGTACACACTTTGGTTGTTCATCGTTGGTCGTTACAAAAAATCCAACAGGATGGATCAAAAACAACTAACCATATTGGTCGTGTACACGCGTCATTGGAAATTGTTCGTTATGTGTGTATGAATGATCGTCGGTTGTGCATGCAAAAATCGATCATTCTCGTTCATGTACAAACGATTTTTATCTGACGTGTGTACGAACCTTTAGAAGCATAAGACACAATAATGGACTCCTGGAGTCCCTGTTTGTTTGTTTTTCCTGCAGGATCTCTTGACCCTTTCAAGACCTTTTCTCTCCCAAATGGTCAGAGGAAAACACCTCGCCAAATGCATTGAAGTCTATGGACATGAGAACGTTTTTTGCATAGATGAGAACATGGGCGAAAATAAGCCTCTTCCTGGTGCCTAACCCTTACCTCCTAACTCTAACCAATAAAACTAACCTCCCTCTAATTTATCCCCTAACACTAACCGCTAAACTATGCCTGAATCTAGTTGATGACCCTAACTCATATTCACCTTTTGCTGCCTTAAAGAGACACTGAAGCGGAAAAAAAATTATGATATTATGATTTGTATGTGTAGTACAGCTAAGAAATAAAACATTAAGATCAGATACATCAGTTTTATTGTTTCCAGTACAGGAAGAGTTGAGAAACTCCAGTTGTTATCTCTATGCAAACAAGCCATTAAGCTCTCCGACTAAGTTATGCTGGGAATACACGTTTTGTTTTTGCCTTCGTTTTAGCCTTCGATTCGTTCGGTAAACGAATCGAGTGTTGAAAACGTATGTGAAAATAGTCATAATCTCATTATAGTTTCGATTAATAGACCCCAAAAACGAACGACTAGTGATCGAACATGTTTGATATTATCTCTCTTTATCCATCTAATCGAGCCATTGGTAGGCTTGATGGCTGTTCAGATCGATTATATGTTCGTTTATGTTAGTCCGTCCCTGTAAAAAGGGATTTTCGTTTCGTTTCTTTGCAGCCTTCGATTATTGGAAAAACGAAACCATCAGAATCGAAAAAAAAAAACGAAACCGTGGGTGGTGATATTAACCGTACGTTCCATTATTTCGGCAACGAAAAAGACAAAAGGCACAATCGAAACGAAGGCTAAAACGAAGGCAAAAACGGAACGTGTATTCCCAGCATTAGTCGTGGAGAGGGCTGTTATCTGACTTTTATTATCTCAACTGTAAGTAAACTGTTTACTTTTTCTCTGCTAGAGGAGAGGTCATTACTTCACAGACTGCTCTGAAAGACTCATTTTGAATGCCGAGTGTTGTGTAATCTGCACATATTATAGAATGATGCAATGTTAGAAAAAACACTATATACCTGAAAATAAAAGTATGAGAATATTTTCTTTGCTGCTAAGTAATTATTCATAGTACACAACCAATTCACTATATCATATTTTTTTTTTTCGCTTCAGTGTCTCTTTAAAGAGATTCTGTAATGAGAAAAAGTTCCCCTGGGGGTACTCACCTCGGTAGGGGGAAGCCTCCAGATCCTATCAAGGCTTCCCCCCTCCTCCTCCGTCCCATAGTGGTCTCGCTGCAGCCCACTGAATGCACAGCTGACAATTTGTTAGGCTGTGCAATATTTACCCTTCCCTGTTCCAGCGGGAGCGCTGTTGCGGCTCTTTACTTGGAAATTGGTGGAAGTAGCTAATCTCAGTTGGGTCCGCTCTACTGCGCAGGCACAAAAGACTTGCGCCTGGGCAGTAGATCGGATCCGACTGGGATCGGCTATTTCCACCTATTTCCGAACTGCTACTGTGCCTGCGCTGGAGCCGGGAAGGTAGATATTTACATGCCTGCGGTTTGGAGGGGGCAACGACAGACCACCGGCGGACACAGGAGGACGGGGGAAGCCTCATTAGGATCCGGAGGCTTCCCCCACCTGAGGTGAGTACCCCCCAGGGGAATTTTTTATAGTTACAGAACCTCTTTAACCCTCAGTGCCGAATCAAAATAATGTGGGCCTATATCTTGGCAGGTATCATCTATGTAACAGCCAAGTGCCAGTTAGAGTTGATGTTCAAATTCAGCATTATGTGGTTGTTATTATTATTATTTAGTATTTATATAGTGCCGACATCTTCCGCCGCGATGTACAGTATTGTCTTGTCACTTAAAGAGACACTGAAGCGAAAAAAATATATATGATATAGTGAATTGGTTGTGTACTATGAACAATTACTAGAAGATTAGCAGCAAAGAAAATATTCTCATACTTTTATTTTCAGGTATATAGTGTTTTTTCTAACATTGCATCATTCTATAATATGTGCAGATTACACAACACTCAGCATTCAAAATGATTCTTTCAGAGCAGTCTGTGAAGTAATGACCTCTCCTCTGGCAGAGAAAAAGTAAATAGTTCAATAACACTTGAGATAATAAAAGTCAGATAACAGCCCTCTCCACGACTAACTTAGTCGGAGAGCTTAATGGCTTGTTTGCATAGAGATAACTGGAGTTTCTCAACTCTTCCTGTACTGGAAACAATTAGACTGATGTATCTGATCTTAATGTTTTATTTCTAGCTGTACTACACATACAAATCATAATATCATAATTTTTTTTTCGCTTCAGTGTCTCTTTAACTGTCCCTCAGAGGGGCTCACAATCTAATCCTTACCATAGTCCTAATGTCTATGTATACAGTATATCGTGTAGTGTATGTATCCAGGGATGGGCTTTCGAGTAGTTACTACTGGAATTCGTGATTAAAATGAGGCTTAATTGCCTCAGCTGTGTGCATTGGAGACCAGGGGTTACTTACCCAGAATTCCGCCGGCTTCTATGCGTATCAAACGTCTCGCATGAGGCCTATGGGATGCGTTGCAAGACTCACTACCGTGCACTTCCTCCTTCAAGCCGGAAGCAGGAAGTGCACGCTACGCATAGAAGCCAGCGGAATTCTGGGTAACTAACCCCCCGTCTCCCATGCACACAGCTGAGGCAATTAAGCCTCATTTGAATCACAAATTTTAGTAGCGCACTACTCGAAAGCCCATCACTAGATGTATCATAGTCTAGGGCCAATTTAAGGGAAAGCAAATTAACTTATCTGTATGTTTTTGGAATGTGGGAGGAAACCGGATTGCCCGGCGGAAACGCACGTATAAGAGAACATACAAACTCCGTGCAGATAGTGCCCTGGCTGGGATTCAAACTGGGGACCCTGCGCTGCAAGGCAAGAGTACTAATCACTACGCCAACATGCTAGTTCAGAACTTCAATTACCAACACTAGTGGCAGTGCCCAAAATGAACTCCATGCAGCTGAAGATTCCTGAGCACCAGCGTCAGCTATAATATTGTAAGCCAATTTAATTGTGATGCAACAACCTGCTGTTTAGATTTTTTGCTGTGTTGTAAGCAGAGTTTGAGTTTTGGCATGCTTAACCCATTCGCGTTCCGTCGTTTTCACTTGAGAAATGTTCACCTCCCATTCATTAGCCTATAACTTTATAAATACTTATTACAATGAACTGATCTATATCTTGTTTTTTCCGCCACCAATTAGGCTTTCTTTGGGGGGTACATTTTGCTAAGAGCCACTTTACTGTAAATGCATTTTAACAGGAAGAATAAGAAAAAAACGGAAACAATTCATTATTTCTCAGTTTTTAGCCATTATAGTTTTAAAATAATACATGCCTCCATAATTAAAACTCACGTATTGTATTTGCCCATATGTCCCGGTTATTACACCGTTAAAATTATGTCCCTATCACAATGTATGGCGACAATATTTTATTTGGAAATAAAGGTGCATTTTTTTCCGTTTTGCAGCTATCACTATTCACAAGTTTAAAATAAAAAAAACATAGAAATATTTCATCTTTACATGTTTAGACCCTTAGGTAAATATTTACATGGTTTTTTTTTATTGTAATGTTTTTTTTTTTTTTTTTTATATTAAACATTTTATTTGGGTATTTTTGGGAGGGTGGGATGTAAACAATAGTTTTATAATGTAAATGTGTCTTGAGTTTTATTTTTTTTTTACTTTTAGTTGTACTTTTTGGCCACAAGATGGCGGCCATGAGTTTGTTTACATGACGTCACTATAAGCGTAACATACGCTTAGAGAGATGCATGGGGGAGGTAACAGCCAGAAAAAGCGCAGCTTCCGAGAAAAGCTGTCGCTTTTTCAGCGGGGGAGAGGAATCAGTGATCGGGCACCATAGCCCGATTCACTGATTGCCTGGCTAATGAACCGCAGGCCGGGAGCGCGCGTGCACGCGCGCGATCGGCCGCGGGAGCGCACATGGTTCCTGGACTTAGTTTCTATGTCCAGGAACTAAAATAGGTTAAGTAGCCAACAGGGACATCACTAGAATCTCTTGCCCTACAAGCAGGGGCGAAACTACAGAGGAGCAGTCCCTGAAACCCCCGGGGGCCCAGAGCTATAAGAGGGTCCTCCCAACAACCACTTCACTCCCTAAGATATAGTAGTCCATCCTTCAGATCAGGTGATTTTGTGGCTATATTTGTTATAGGTGTAAAGATTATGATGTCCACACTTGTTTTATTACCCTTGCAAGATAGGCTCCTGGGCTGTTCGGGTCACCAGTGGTAGATAAGGGAAAGGGAGTGAACATTCGGGGCTCCATGAAAGGGAACCGAAACTGAGGATATGGATTTTTCCTTTTAACCTCCTTAGCGGTATGCCCGACACTGTCCCCCAGTATAATTTTAAGTCATCGCATAGTTGTAATAGCTTCAGCAAGCACTAGGCTAGCTAGCAGTGGTGACCGGCATCTCCCGATTACTTTTGATCCCCCTGATCGCCCGCTAAATACATTACCCCCCCTGGATCCAGCGGTCGCGCAGCCTCCCTGCACAGCTCCGGTCCTCTCTATGGGGAGGATCCGGTCTGCGCATGACGTCATGTTCGATCCTCCCCATAGAGAAGAGCGGAGCTGTCCGGGGAGGCTGCAACGATCGCTGGATCCAGGGGGGGTAATGTATTTAGCGGCGATCGGGGGGGGGGGGGTCAAAAGTAATCTGAGAATGCCGGCCACCACTGCTAGCTAGCCTAATGCTAGCTGAAGCTATTACAACTTTGCGATGACTTAAAATCATCCTGGGGGACTGTCAGCTGCAAACCCTCCGGCGTGCGTAACACCAGGTTAAAAAAATACCAGTTGCCTGACACTCCTGCTGATCCTGTGTCTCTAATACTTTCAGTCACAGCCCCTCAACCAGCATGTAGATCAGGTGCTCTGACTGAAGTCAGACTGGATTAGCTGCATGCTTGTTTCAGGTCTGTAATTCAGCCACTACTGCAGCCAAATAAATCACCAGAACTGCCAGGCAACTGATATTGTTTAAAAGGAAACATCCATATCCCTCTCAGTTTAGGTTCCCTTTAAGGTTTTTGCTGGGAGCCCCATGGTTAGGTTTAAATGCACAACAGTATGGTGTAAGTTTTCATCAAATCGATCGCAAATCAAGTCTGAATTTCTGATTGTGATCACGGAAAAAATTTATACCAAGTGTAACGTTGATTGATCAAGTTTCAAAAATTCCCACTGATTTTATCAGTATTGGAGAGAGTTTTGAGCCTTTTCAATTGATACCTATTTGATTGTTTAAGAAAATCGACTGAGTGAACACGTAGCGGTGGATCTGCGTTTCAGAATTGACTGCACAATTGACTGCCATGTGTGGCAATGTGAGCGATTCAATTCCGATCGATGGTCAATATTTGTATCAGGCAAGTCAATCAGTTTGAAAGTTGATCGAACTCCTGTTGCCCAAAAACGCTGTTCTCTCAGAAAAAGATCTAGAGTGTGTAGAGGTTGTCCCTTGATTAGTGAACCATCATGTTGGATCACTTTCGACTAACCTCAATAGTTCTTGCGTGGAACTTCTTTGGACACCTCCATCTTGACATCCTCCTGAGTAAAGAACAAACCACTCATCCAAGAGCCAAGCAGCATAGTCAGTACAGCAATTGTGTCCTAAACTGTCACCGAAACAATCAAGAATGATCAGTTTGAGTGAAAACAATTGTCCATAGGCATATATATATATATATATATATATATATATATATATATATATATATGGCTGGCTGGCTATAGTCCCCCCCATTGTTGCACCTTGCTTCTTCAGATGCTTGTCTAGGTGCCTTCTTCTCAGTGTAATCCAGACACGCAGAATGATGCTGCCTCTATGACAGTCTGCTGATGCTGGTGGGCAGATGTGGATCTCCTTACATCCGCTTACAGGGAGCAGAGGTGTCTGCCACAGTGCCGGGGATGCAGCAGGAGCTGATGGAGAGAGACCCCACATAAAAGCCCCCTAGGTGTGTGCAGGGGGGAGGCGCAGGCCGTGACGTCACTGCGTGTGGGGGCGGCAGGAGGGGCTGCACAAGTGCACAGCCTCTGAGCATTGAATGAGCCCGGCGGGAGGCTGCTGCTGCTGCTGGCACCTCCGCTGCCTGTGCCCCGTCTGCGCTGTGCCCCCCTCCCCTCCCCTCTCTTCCATGCTGCAGAGCTCAGGCTGCAGCGCTGTGCCCGGGCACCTGGATGGAGGTGACAGAAGATGAGCCCCCCACCACTCTCAGCAGACATGCCACCCCAGCATTCCTTCTAACTGGTGTCATGTCTCCGCAGCCTGCAGCTGACCTACTCCTCTGCCTTATGGGGGCCAGCCTGAAGGACACCCTGTAGACCCCCCTTTCCTCCCCTGGACCCTGTGCTGCTGCTGCCATCCCTTTGCTCCAACCTTCCCTGCAGAACACTAGGAATAGCAGATCCGTGCTGGGCACTAATGGGCAATCTATCATCCCTCCTATGTAAGTATGAGTGGGCATGCTTGGGGGCTGCCCGGGTGTATGTGTGGGAGTTGGAGGGGGGGGGGGGTCGAATTGGAGGGGTCAGTTGTGTGGGCTACAAATTGCAGTGCTGCAACCACTCTCCATAATAGTTTTATCATTGTACACAAGGGGGGCTCACCTCCAGACTGGCCCCCTTTTGCAAAAAAAATTGCTTTATTTTGTCAGCTTGCAGGAGACACTTGTCACTCTGGCACTATGTGCCCTGCTTGGACCAGAATTGCACTAGTTGAGATTCCTGCACACGAACTGTATTTTATGCAGTTGCTAGAGAGATAATCATTTTTTTTGCTGTAATCTCCTACACTATGCCTAGTAGTTTTATTTTATGGGCTTGAGATGTTCTTTTAAGTATGCTGCTACTGTATTATCTGAATGAGAATATCATTATTATGAAAGGTTTGAATTATTATTTTGAAGGTTTGAGTTTTCCAAACTGACATTTCCACCATGGGTGCTTATAGCGAGATATAGGGAAGAGATTATGTGCAACACTGACACTCAAGGCATTATGTGGTATTTTATAAGCTGCATCTGTATGTCTTGTGCAAGAACTAGTATGTGTTTTGTAAAAAAAAAAATAGCTTGAGATGGATTGTACATCCTGTGCAGTTACTGTCATTTTACGTTGCTGGGATATCCTCTAGACCGCCGGTATCATGACATATCAAGCCTTTGTGTCTGATTCTATTTGATAAGCCAGTGTGGCTTGCATCACGACTGTATCTGGGCAGGAGAGAGAGGTTCCAGGTTTGGCTTGGAGCGAATCTCTCTGTGCTCTCAGAATTCCCTGAGAATGTGTGCTTGCTGTAGGAGCTGTCCGCGAGCAGGTGCTGAAAATAGGATGGATGGGTGATACAGTACCATTATTCCAGTTTCCAACAACCACTGGAAGAATTTCAGAAGGCTTAATGCTCTCTCCTCATTTGATGTACTTGTGTGGGGTGTGTTGGCCTTGGAGCCAGGGAAATCCTTGAATGTGGACGATACATCGTAATCGTTCTTCTACTATCCTTAGACTTAACTGGGGGTTTCGTTTTTTTTTTTTTAAGTCGTGAATGCTCTCCTATTGATCCAGTTTGTACATAAAAATGTCCACAGATAGCATACCTTACTGGGAAAAAAAACTACAAATCAATAACAATAGAAGTAGTTGAAGTTAGGGGAAGACACACAGTATTTCATTATGACAAGGTGATTGGACTCGTAATTTTTAGTTTTTTTTACCATAAAAGGGCAAAATCCAATTGTCACTGGAAACCAGCACCTCTCTTGGGAGATAATGGAATTCACATGGCGTTATCTTGTGCATTTGTTCTAGGCTGGTACCAGCACTATTGGAAGGCCCATTTGTTGCAGGGAGTTAAAAATGCCTTGAGATGAATAACTCAATAGGTGGTTGTTTTGTCCCAATTCTCAGTGTTACTGAGGCAGTATACTTTGAATGGTTACTTTAGGTCAGACATGTCCAAAGTCTGGTTTGGAAGCCAAATATGGCACGCCAAGCCTTTTCTGGTGGCTCCCAAAGCTCTCTACAGTTTTTAATTCCATAAGGTCCGTATCTGCAGTTCTGAATGCAGGGGCCACCTTGTGTTGCTGCCCTGCCTTCCCCAATTGCTCACCTGCAGGTTATCAGCCACCACTGTAGCAGTAGCAGCTACTGGTTACCAGCTCCCACAATGCCAGCAGCAGTAGCAGCCACTGATTAGCAGCTGCCACTGTGCTAACTGCACACGGTATATGGATGGGTTATTTCCTGTGGGAATGTTTTATTTTACAATCGTGTACCTAATGGCAATCAGCAAAAATTGTGTTGAATTTTGCTAGTTCGGCCCCCTAGCACTCGCAAGAACAGCAATATGGCCCTTGGCCTAAAAAGTTTGGACACCCCTGCTTTAGGTAGTCCCTCATATTACACAGAAGTGGCAAGATTGTACAGTCAATATTGTATCACTGACAGGCACCTTTCTGACCCCTTGCACACTTTTGGCGTCGAGTTACGGCACTCGCCTCCACCACAGCTCGTCACAGTGGTCATTAATGTCTATGCAAGAGGCCACAGTACCCATGGTGCGAGGCGATGGAAAGCAAGTGGCTCACGTGACACCATGTGTTTCCGTGCAGTGTTCGCGTTATGGCGTGGTGCTTGACTCTATGCAAGTCAATAGCACCGCAAACAATCTTTTTAGAGATGTTCACGGTAGCGGTAAGGCGCACTTGCGCAGATTGGGGAAATTGACGTGATGTACTTCCTGTCCAGAAGTTAGCATGTCACTGTGCGGGGGCCAGGATCACGCAAATTTCCCTCTTGGCGCAGTCTGCTGCAGGGACACAACTAATTGTAATGGTGTGATGCGCAGCGGTAAGCTCTTATGTTTGTGCGCCAATTGCACCGCACAATATGTAAAAGGACCCTAAGGTGCCCATTACCGGTTCAATTTTTTAGCTAACGATCATATTTTTGATTACATCTTTTAGATTGAAAGGAAAGATATATTAGGCCTGATTCACAAAGCGGTGCAAACTGTTTGCACGTCAGTGAAAAGCCCTTTTAACTCGCGCGAAGCTCCCGCAAGCAAAGTTTTGTGCGGGCAAAACGTGCAACGCACCGCGCTTCGCGCGCAGCGCCCATTAAGCCCTATGGGACTTTGTGCACGCGCGTGCGCGTTTGCGCGCGGGACTTTGCGCGCGATAATCAGCACAAAGCGGTGCTAACTCAGCGGTGCAAAGGTTATCACGCCTAAAGTCTTTTAGGCGTGATAACTGAGTTATCACCACTTTGTGAATCAGGCCCATTGTCTCCACCAGTCAAGATCCTATCTAAGTAAAAATTTGTCAAGCAGAACAATCATTTCATTATGGAAATGATCTAAAATGCAATAGTTCAGGATCGATTGGGTCCATCAGCCTCTCCATTTTCATACAATATGATCTGAATAATCTGATCGGAAATATGAGCCTTCGCTAAAAATTGATCAATGATATAATCTTGACTGTTCAGTCTTACCCCTTCTGTGCAATATGAGGGATTACTTAAAGTGTCCATCCAAAGTATATTTACCAGAGATTGTTAGTCCCCAAGCTTCTGGCTGCACACTTTAGAAACCAGCTGTACAGTGTCTTAAAAGCTTATGATATTAGGAGCAACAAATACAGCAGTGTACATAGATGTTCTAAGCTTGCACAAAAAGTTGACACAATTAGATTGTATGGTATGTGATCGGTATTGAAGGCAAATGCTGATCATGCCTTAACCAAGGATATTTGTGATTCAGTTAATAACCATTTCTATGACTCAGTATCACCATGGCATGGTCCCTCCAGCAATGCTCAAAAAACCTGTGGGAGTGTTTCTTTCAGGACCCCCCCACTCCTACCTCCAATTAATTGCTTTCAGTTACCTCTTTGCCCTGTTCACAAGTTAATTTGGTAAACAAACTCAGATAACATGAAAAGTGGTCATACACTGGCTGAGTTTTCTGACAGGTTTGATCGCTTTGATTCAATCTTCCGCATTGACCAGTAAAATGTTAGTGGCTCAGTCAATTCTAAATCGGTTATTTACTTTAATCTGATTGAGATGAAGTAGGATAAGGTGGCACCCACGTTCTGATAGGGGAACGATCGAATGCTTGTTGGATAAGGCCACTATTGATCCGTGTATGGCTAGCTTTAGCTTAGGCAGCCGAAGATAAGAAGCAAGGCACATTCTTTTGACAACAGATATAGCTTAGAGGTGAATCCTATCAGTGCATTGCTCTGACTCACTTTCTTGAGAAGCTATGCAAACGGAAATCATGGACAGACAAGATGTTCATGTAGCAGTTAAGAGGAGTCATGTTTTAAGTCTTTATTAGGATCATAATGCAAGTTAACTGTAAATGTAAGTCCCTTTGTGTGGTGTGCACGCTTCAGTGACTATCAGGCTGTGATGTTGTATTGACGGGTATTGATGTAAGGCTGTGATGAGAAATAGCTTCCTATACATTGAAAGAACCAGTGCAGCATCCCCCAAAAGCATGTTGTATCTCTTCTGCTGCACAAGGCCCTTCCACTGAACCACTCCTCTGCTTCATTTAGCTTGCAGATACACGTTGCTACCGTGTTCCCATCGGGCCTCTGTATCTATATTTGGAATACAGATTTGGGCAATCAATGTATACGCAGTCCTGGTGATCAATCCTGAGCTTCTCCCATGCAGGCTCAGTTCAGATTGGCTCTATTGGTATTTGCTGTCAATTTGCAGAAGCTGTGCAATAATTTGTTCACTAGAATGGCCGCGCTACATAAACTGCAGGGATTAAACAATGTTTGCAGTCGATATTTTTAGTAACACCATTTTGAGACAGCAATTGAAAGTCTTACGACTCAAGATTCAGCTTAAAGCTTAGAAGCAAAGGGGTTAAAGAGAAACTCCGACCAAGAATTGAACTTTATCCCAATCAGTAGCTGATACCCTTTTACATGAGAAATCTATTCCTTTTCACAAACAGACCATCAGGGGGAGCTGTATGGCTGATATTGTGGTGAAACTCCTCCCACAAGAAACTCTGAGAACGTACTCTTGGCAATTTCCTGTGTGTGAACCTTGCTGCATTGTGGGAAATAGCTGTTTACAGCTGTTTCCAGCTGCCAAAAAAGCATGCAGCAGCTACATCACCTGCCAACAGTAAACATGGCACCATGTAATAAATGTCAGAGTGTAAATCAGGGATTTAAAAGATTTTACAATGGGCAAACACTGACTAAATCATTTATACATAATTATTGTAAAAATGAAGCACTTTTTTATTACATTATTTTCACTGGAGGTCCTCTTTAAGGCACTTACCCATGGCAACCAATCAAGACTCACGTTTCACTGATCTAACTCTAGTAAGGTGTAGTCTGATTGGTTGATGTTTGTTCCTGTAATCTGTGCACTGACTTTGCTCACACCATAATTGCCCACATCCTATGTGCATCAAGAGTGTGTGTGTATTTTAGTGTGATGTAACATTTGAGATGCTTCAGAGTGCAGTGCCTTTTTGGTTAAAATAATCACTATCATGAAAAATTATAAAATTTAAATGCATGTGTATGCATATATATAAAAAGTACATATGTATTCCAGAGTAAAATGCGCTAGTTCCACGTGCTCTCATTCCATCAAATTGCAGTAGGAAAATCTGTAACAACAAAATAAAAGTTCTGTAAAAAGGGTAGAAAAAGTATCTAAATGCAAATTGCATGCCTTAAAACGCCATACAATGCGGATAGGTGTGATAGGCCCTTAAAGTGAACCAGAGATGAAGCATCCTCATGTATTTTACCATATATATCAGTGGGAACATTAGAGAAAACACCTACCCTGCTCTCTGTTTCATTATTTACTGTTCAGATTGCTTCTTATCAGCCCAGAGAAAATCCCAGACTGAGCATTCAGTCTGGCTTTGCTATAATGACTCCGCTATAATAATTCCTGAGCAGAGCCACAAGGGGGCAGGCTTGGGCTTGAAAAGACACCAGAGAACACAGACTCAGTTGTAAAGATTCCTGAAGGAAGCCAGACTGAATGCTTAGTCTGGGATTTTATCTGGGCTGATAAGAAGCAATCTGAACAGTAAATAATGGAACAGAGAGCAGGGTAGGTGTTTTCTCTAATGTTCCCACTGATATATATGGTAAAATACATGAGTGTGGTTCTTCTCTGGTTCACTTTAACAACAGTGAGGTCAGCAGGGCCTGCCTTGGAGTGTGAGGTTCAGATACAGTACCTTCTCATGTTGTATGTACTATACCTATACATGTGATTTAGATGCACATGCTTCAGTTACTCACATACAATAAGCTGACAATCAGGGCTGTGGGGTCGGTATAAAAATCATCCGAGTCCGACTCCTCAGTCTATGAAACCTCCGACTCCAGATACACAAAATTATTCCAACTCTGATTCCTCGACTCCTTAGTCAAATTTTTACAAAGACTATTGATTTGGTTAAAAAAACATCCGACTCCGACTCCTCAGTTTATTGAAACCACCGACTCCAGGTACCCAAAATTGCTCCGACTCCGACTCCTGACTCCACAGCCCTGCTGACAATAGCCACGTTAGTCAAAACCAGGGCTGTTTTTAGGCATAGGCAAACCAGGTAGATGCCTGGGGTGATCCCAAAAGGAAAGGGCACCACAGTGCTATTTATAGTGTAGAGTTGCATAGGACTCTTATACAGAACTACTGGTTTCATTAAGAAAATGATGAATCGAAATATAAACACCTAAATGAACAGAGAACCTCACAGTGCCGCCTCCTGACGAATGAGGTTTCTCGATGCATCACCCTAGTCGTAGGAACACGGCATGTCACACGATGGATGCGAACGAGAGGCCAAACGATTGCGGTACTTTGCGCAGGAGTCCTCAGGGATCTTATCATTATCGCCATGCATCACCAAACACGTCGCAAGTTTGTGGAAGCGATCGCTCATTGCTCATAAAAAGCCAGTCGACGGAAAAATTGTGGTAAATAATCGAGTACTGGTACTTAAAGCACTAATTGAGCAGACATTGCTATAGATTGTCTATATTGATTAATGCAACTTTTCTGCAATTCTAGGACAAAATGTGGACCCAGGCTGTACATAAACAAAACAATGTTTTTAGATACAAGCCCCTTACAACAGTTTCCATATACGCAGGGTTTTCATGTGGATATTTTTTCATGTGTATTCTTCCTTTGCATAAGATTGTGTGGGAGTGTAAAATGTGCTGCGCAGAAATGGTCCTGGTCAAAACCACCTTATTAGAAGATTTCAGATTCTTGTATTGACACATGTGACTCTTGAATAACTGTTATATAAGAATGTTTACAGCATGGGTCAATAACCGCATAGAATACAACATCTGGTGTTTTTATTGATGTTTTTAGCTTTGTGTTTGTTGTGGCAGTGTGCAGGCAAGTGTGTGTTATCCGTGGAACATAGAATGCCTGGCTGGTGGGAGGGATATATATACTGTAGCTGTTAAGGAACTCCAGAAAGCATTATATAGATGTATTCCCCATGTTAAATCAGTAATTGCAATTCATTTTTAAATACATTTTCTCCCTTGATTATATTCTGCTATTAAAAGATCACCTTTTAACCCCTGAAACATTAACAGGTCTAATACTCAACTTAAAGGATACCCGAACTGACATGTGACATGATGAGATAGACATGTGTATGTACAGTGCCTAGCACACAAATAACTATGCTGTGTTCCTTTTTTTCTTTCTCTGCCTGAAAGAGTTAAATATCAAGTATGTAAGTGGCTGACTCAGTCCCAACTTAGACAGGAAGTGACTACAGTGTGACCCTCACTAACAAGAAATTCCCCTTTTTACCTCTTTCTTGCTCTCAGAATCCATTTTCTGCTAGGAAAGTGTTTTATAGTTGGAATTTCTTATCAGTAAGGGTCACACTGTAGTCACTTCCTGTCTGAGTCAGGACTGAGTCAGCCACTTACATACCTGATATTTAACTCTTTCAGGCAGAGAAAGAAAAAAAGGAACACAGCATAGTTATTTGTGTGCTAGGCACTGTACATACACATGTCTATCTCATCTTGTCACATGTCAGTTCAGGTATCCTTTAAAAAGGAACTTCACTTCCAATCAGTAGCCACTAGCTGATACCCCTTTTCCATGAGAAATCTTTATCTTTTCTTGAATAGATCATTGGGGGTGTCTGTATGGCTGATATTTTGGGAAACAGCTCCCACAATGGCATGTCATGACCAAGGTCCTGACAGTTTGCTGTCTGTGAACCTCATTGCATTGTGGGAAATAGTGGCTGTTTCCAAATGCTAAGCAAGCAGTATCTCCCTCTGTGCATAGCACTCGCAGTAACAAACATTCCATACAGATCGCCTGGCAGGACTAAAGATTTTACCACCAGTGATACATTTCAGAATGTAAATCAGGGTGAGGAAAGATTTTACAATGGCCAAACACTGACCAAATATTTATTTATTTATTTATTGTATTTATAAAGCGCCAACATATTACGCAGCGCAAATACTCTATAAATGAGTATTGTAATGTAATTTGTTATTATTATGTTATTTTCACTATAGTTCCTCTTCAAATGACCTGACAGAAGGCGTTTACATAGCTGCTGCTATGCTAACAAAGATAAGCTTGTCCTCTCTGGCGGAGTCTGTTGTACTTTGAGGTTTATTTTGGTACTGTCAGTCAAGTTATCTGTTTTTCAGATGTATGTTTATTTGACTTGTAGGCAATGCACAGAATGGTATCTGAGGTCAGATTCTGAAGGCAGGCTTCTCAGATGTTTTGTTGCTGATATTTTTGAAGAAAGAAAAAAATAATTAATAGGCATACATTACAGATGTTACTTCTGTTTCATTCCCAGTATCATGCCACTTTGCTGATTTCTCCTTTGATACAGAGACTGCTGAAAAAAAGTATCGTATTTTTCGGACTATAAGACGAATAAGATGAGAATATAAGACGCCCCTGACCATAAGACGCATCTAGGTTTATAGAACAACAACCAGGGGGAAAAATATATACTCTAAACCTGGTGCATCCTTGGTGAAGGGGCATCTTGTGGATTATGCCCTCTTTGTACCTCATGCCCCTTTGTGTCTCTCTGTGTCCTCCTCTGCCTCCCTTGTGTCCTTCTGTGCACGCTACGTGTATACCTCTATCCTCTTTGTGTCCTCATCTATGCCCCCTTGTGTCCTTCTCTATGCTCCTTTGTGTCCCCCTGTGTCCTCCATTTGTCCCCCTGTGTCTTCTACATGGGCACAGTACAGGGAGTCCCCAACATTGTGGTGGGTTGGAGGTTCGTATTGGCAGCCGTTCACAAGTCAGGAACTCCATGCATTTGGGACTATAAGACGCAGTGACTTTTTTCACCCACTTTTGGGCGAGAAAAAGTGAGTCTTATAGTCCAGAAAATACAGTACACGATGCTTGGTTTTGATTGGTCATGTGGTATACCGCCAAACCTCTGTGGTGACATGAGCGGCGTTATCTCCTTTTTGAGAAATACATTGAATTGAACTACAGAGAGGACCTTTTTGTTGATTGAAGCATGTGGCCTTGTCAAATAAGAAAGTAAGAGCACAACAAAGGACTGCGGTCCATAGCAACCTTCCAGCTGATGCAATAAGAACATAGGCCTTGTGGAGTATAAAAAGGAAGGCTTTCTTCCTTCTAGTGAAAAACTAGTCAGCAGAGCGGAACTGTTGCTTTCATACAAATGAATATGGTGCTCATGTCCCGGCACTATTTAAAGGGAACCCGAGGTGAGAGGGATAGGGAGGCTGCCATATTTATTTCCTTGTAAAAAATACCAGTTGAGTCAGAGTACCTGATCTGCTGCATGCTTGTTCAGGGTTTATGGCTAATAGTGTTAGAGGCAGAGGATCAACAGGATAGCCAGGCAACTGGTATTTCTTAAAAGGATATAAATATGTCAGCCTCCATATCACTCTCACCTCGTGTTCCCTTTAAGAGGGTGCAGCTGGGTTGCCCTCAGGGTAATGCAGGTAGGACTTCTGTACCAGGCCTAAAGGGCAAGGCCCATAGAAATAGCTTAGAAATAGAACATTAGTAGCAAAGAAAAGAGTCTCATATTGTTTTACAGTACAGGAGAAGTTAAGAAACGTCAGCTGTTATCTATGCAAAAGAGCTGCTCTCAGCACTCTGACCAACTTGGGTCAGCTACAGTGCTGTTTTCTGAAGCACTTATACATCAAAGAAACAGTGAGATGCATCTTAAGATAAAGTTTTACTACAGTGGAGTTCAAAGGGTCATTAGCTCTGCTCTGTTTTATAGTTTTTAATACAGTGTGTGATTTGTAATTGCAAATATGACAGAATGATGCAATGTTATTAAAAAAGCTATATAACTGAACATAAAAATAAGAGACTCTTTTCTTTGCTACTAATGTTCAATTAATAATCCATACTACACATACAATTCATTATATCATAAGTTTCTTTTCTGCTTCGGGGTCACGTCACGTCATTGATTGTATGGTTTACTGTATTTTGATTTATGTTATGTTTGAAAAAACTTCAATAAAACTTATTTGAAAAAAAAAAAAAAGAAATGCAGAAATGATGTCCGCCACATAGGAAGAGTTACTCTTGTGGTAGAAAAACGTCACATTTGGGTTACGAGTTTCAGATGAAATGACAAACGGCATCCCTGTCTGTACAGCCCTCATAGCAAGCAAAGTACAGAATGGACTGACAGAAGTGTAATCTGTAAACAGGTCTGGTAAGGGCAGGCAGAAAACAGGCGGTCTTAATAGAGAGGCAGAGGGTCAAGCGCACATGCGGGTTACAGGGGGCCACATAAACAAGCTTGTTACAGAGGTCTGAACAGCAGGGCTGGGACGCAAAGCAGGAAGTGAGAACAGAATCCGCAATCAAGGCCAAGCATCTAGGCAGAGAGCAGGACTGAAGGAAAAGGGACGGGTTATCTGGATGTAGCACAATGCACCAGAAATCCGTAAAACGATAAGTCTACCTAATATACCCACTGGCTTCTGAAAAGTGATAGTAGGTGCTGAAGAAACAGAGGTCCATCAGTGCACTACTAAAGAAAGTCCTCTTAGGGCCTAGTTCACTTAACGATTGCTAGTTTGCAAAGCGATTTGAGCAATTTTTGCACATTCCTCTAACCCTTTCAGGACTAACCAGGCAACTATTTTAATCATTTTGTACTCACCTGGGGCTTCTTCCAGCTCTAGAAGCCATTTCAGTCCCTCGCCGCCGCACCGGGCCTCCTCCGTGTCCCACTGGCCACCCGTAAAGAACGCCGGGGGGTCGGCACCCCTGCGCATGTGCAGTACGGGCCTGGTGACATGGTCCCTGGTTCTTTAAGCACTAGAGCAGTCTCTAGTTCCCCAGTTCCCACTGCCCCTCCGTCCTTTACTATATAATCCCTGGTGATTTAGTGGTCCGCCATTCCCTAAACATTCCCCTGGTGGTCTAGTGGGTCCCATCTCCCCTCCCCCTCTGCAGAGATTGGCAGCAGGAAGCAAGGCTGAGTAAGTATTACTCACTTTCCTCCTCTCTCAGCACTGAGGAGCTGTAACCAAACCAGCATCGCAACAGTCAGCCCGGTACTGTAACAAGTATGGGCTCCTTGCTTGATGACATCATCAAGCGGGGACCCATACTTCAGTCAGTATGGAGCCGTATGCCTAAGGGGACGGTCAGGAGCTGCGATCATCAGTGGGATGTGGAGGCTGAGGGAAGCTTGTTTACATTGTGATCACCACGATCACCAATCGCACATGTAACTGCCTCAGAATGCACATGTTAAAAGTAGTGGAAATCACAATTGTACCATGTTTGTGATAACAATTTTCAAGTGCTGTGTAATATGTTTATAAATACAATAAATAAATATATAAAAATTGTGTACCAGGGCTTACAGTAGGTAACAAGATGGATAGGACCAGCCACACATGACAGCAGGCTAGATGGCAAAATACCCCTTAAAGGACAACTGAAGCAAGAGGGATTTGGAGGCTGCCATATTTATTTCCTTTTAAGCAATACCAGTTGCCTGGCTATCCTGCTGATCCTCTGCCTCTAATACTTTTAGCCATAGACCCTGAACACGCATGCAGCAGATCAGGTGTTTTTGATATTATTGTCAGATCTGAAAAGATTTGCTGCATGCTTGTTTCTGGTGTGATTCGGACACTGCTGCAGCCAAATAGATCAGCAGGACTGCCAGGCAACTGGTATAGTTTTAAAAAGAAATAAATATGGCAGCTTCCATAGGTCTCACACCTTGGGTTCCTTTTCAGCAGCCCCCTGCTCGTGCTTCCTCTTTGCCTCTGTAGGACTCATCATTCTGTTAGTCTGGGAGCTAAATGTACTATTGTTTTGGCTAAACTATCATCCAAAGCGATAACAAAAACAAAATGTTTTGATTTATGTTTTTGTGCCCCTTATAACATCCTAGTGGTTCTAGCTTGTTCAGGGTCTATGACTTAAAGTATTAGATGCAGAGGATCAGCTGGACAGCCAGGCAATCTGTATTGTTTAAAAAGAAATAAATATGGCAGTCTCCATGTCCCTCTCACCTCGGGTTCCCTTTAAGCTTGGTACAGCCATCCAATTTTGACTAGCCAGTTACTGGTCAATTTAAAGGGAACCTTAACTCTAAAAAAGGGCTGTTTAGCTGTTGATGCTGAAAAAAACTTTTTTTGGCTTTGCTGGGCGCCTTTTTCTCCTCTGCGTCCTTTTTGCAATGATGCAGAAGTGGCTGTATCTCTGGAACAACCACTCTCTTCTGCATGTGTATATTTGGATATAACTCTTGTGCTGGCAGGAGGAGCAAGCTGGATGGCATACAGAGGAAGTGGATTCGCAATTAGGTATGGTCCGGTCGTTGGTCATAACGGCCTAACATGTATATCCAGTATCCAGTGGTATATAGACTGTTGTAGAGGACAGAAAGAAACAGCACAGTCAGAGTTGTATATTTGTAAATGGCTGGCCATTCGTAGAATGATCTCACTGGCGTTCAGGCTTTGTCCCTCTCCTGGAACGGTGATGTATTTCCTTGTGTGTCCCCTGCTGCCAACACAACGTGTGGGTCCTACTTATGGGCTACCCTGGACATATGTTCCCGTTATAGTAACATAGCCCGAGACAAGAGCCAACGGGGGATAGCCTACTTTATGGAGGGTGATCCATTGATGCCTGAATCACAAAAGAACGTTATTATTGAAGCTATAGACTCGATTTCAAAAACAATTATTTTAGTTTTCTAGAGCAGAGTTTCCCAACCCTATCAAGGCCCACCCAGGGCTGTGGAGTTGGAGTCGAGGAGTTGGAGCAATTTTGGGTACCTGGAGTTGGAGTCCATAGCCCTGATAAGTATTACACTAAGGAGTCGGAGCCATTTTGGGTACCTGGAGCCAGAGTTGGAGTCTGAGTCGGTGGTTTCATAAACTGAGGAGTCGGAGTTGGATGATTTTTTGTACCAACTTCACAGCCCTGGGCCCACCAACTTTACATGTTTTGCATAAAACCACAAACAGGTGAAGTAATTAGTGTCTCAGCAGAGCTATTGACTACCTCTGTGGATTTCCACAAAACATGCACTGTTGGTGGGCCTTGAGAACAGGGTTGGGGAACACTGTCTAAACTGCAGGGGTCCCCAACCCCCGGGCTGTGGCCCACTACAGACCGCATGGCTGTTCTGACAGAGTCTGTCATCACAGTGCAGAGAGAACAGAGAAGTGTCACTGAAGTTTGCCAGAAGCTGTAGAGAAGAGCCATCTGCAGCCATTGTTACTGCTGCCACCTAGTGTCTGTTATTTGTAATGCAACATGCTTTCTGTCTGTATGGACACCGGGTGGCAGCAGTGAGGATGACTGGGACGCTCTGGTCTTTTGCCAGCCACAGAGTTCAGTCTGCAGGAGGTGAGCAGCTGATGCTGGAAGCTAGAGTGGGAAGAAGAATAGAAGGGTAAAACTGAGTGGGAGAGAAGTGAGTGTGAGGAGGAGGGTGATGAAGATAGTGGTTAGGTTAGGTAGGGATTAGATTGTGAGCTCCTTTGAGGGACAGTTAGTGACAACATATATATATATATATACACTGTACAGCGCTGCGTAATATGTCGGCACTATATAAATACTAAATAATAATAATAATAGGTAGGGCTGGTGTTGCCAGGACTTCTTTATGTAATGACCCTGCCTGTAGAACAAGCCCACCCCCACCCCGCGCAATTATACCACGTCCCCCGCATACGCTTGCATATGCCTGGTCCTTGGAAAAATTGCCTGATGCTGAAGTGGTCCTTGGGTCGAAAAAGGTTGGAGACAACTGGTCTAGAGGACATCTTTATAAACACCAGGGGCACAGCTATGGGGACCAGGATCACACCAAGTTTCCCAAATTTCTACATAGGATGGCTTGTAGATACGCACATCTGGACTCCAAACAATCCCTCTGATGTAAACCTGGACCTACACAAACGTTTTATAGATGACTTTTGCTGCAGAGCTGTCCTCTCCAACTCTCATCTATACGGGGTTTTCAGCAGTGATTATCTAGTAAACATTTATGTTTATTTTCCTATCTTATATAAAGGTTTTGTTATAGGGAAAAAGTGAACCTTTTCCAAGTTTATTTATGTTTGTTAAGCCAGTAAAGCACAAAATATTGCCGGAGTTTTTCTTGCTTGTCACAATTACTTAAGTGTTATATAGCTCTTTGGTTCACAGACTGTTACTATGATTTTATATAGTGCTGCCACATTTCCCATAGTCCTTTACAGAAAACAGTTTGCATCTGTAACTTTTACACATTTGTGCCAGTGAGGCTAGCAATCTAATCTCCCTACCACTACCTAGCAGCATCAGTAAAACCATGGATATGTTTTGGATTGTAGAAGGAAATCAGAATGCCTGGAGAAAATCTATGGGAACACAGAGAGAACAGATGTACTTTTGGAATTACACCACATTGACTCATTTGCTTTCCACCCCCCAGCAAAGTAAACAAGACAGACTCCTGTCACATTGACATCAGACTGAGGGGACTTCAGCAGAAGTTATGAATAGTGGTGGTCCAGGGGACAGGAAATGATGGATGGCAAAAAAAAAAAAAAACCATGACAGGATTTGTCATCTCTCTCTAGTCTTCACAAAAAGCTTTAACAGTTGCTGTCTCTGTGTCTGACGTAGGTACAGTCTCACTTCCTCCCAGGAGAGGAAGTGAATTAAATTCTCAGAGATGGGTCAATGGGATATATAGCAGGCACAGTGATGGCCACTTACTTTTTAAGGTACTTAGTAGGTCAGATGGGTTAGTGAACTCCGTGGCCTAGCTACAGAGCCCACCTCCCTCCTCCCAACCCTCCCGCCTGCACTGTACATATAATAATCGCATGATATAGTTCATCAAAACTGGCCTTCCAAGACAGACGCTGTGTGAGAGAGGAAAATGAGTGTTTTTTTAATGATTAAAGTGGACCCAAATTAAAAATACAAGATTTCAGAAATAAAAGCTATTTTCTAAATTATAATAATAAATAGCAGCCTTTTTTCAGCTGCATGATGACAAATATAAAATATTTTACATTTATTGGAGAAACCCCTCCCTTCCTTTCATATTGCCGGGACAGAATCCGGCAAACTAGTGGAGTAGGAGGCAGGGCTGTGGAGTCGGAGTCGAGGAGTCGGAATGGGGGCAATTTTGGGCACCCGGAGTCGGAGTTGGAGTCGTTAATTTCATAAACTGAGGAGTCGGAGTCGGATGATTTTTGTACAAAATCCACTGCCCTTTTAAGTATTAGACTAAGGAGTCTGAGTCAAGGAGTCGGAGCCATTTTGAGTACCCGGAGTCGGAGTTGGAGTCGGAGTCGTGGTTTCATAAACTGAGGAGTCGGAGTTAGAGTCGGAAGATTTTTGTACCGACTCTACAGCCCTGGTAGGAGGTAGGAGGTGTCCAGCAAAGGAGGAATTGCTAATGGCTGCCCCCTGTACAACCCTAGTTATGAAAAGAGAGGGGTGAAAAGTATGCACTGAAATGCTCATAGGCTTGAAGAAGTGTTTATTCATCTTTGTATGTGTCAGAGTGGTGCAACTAAATATTAAAAACATTTTTGGTTTGGTTTTGCTTTAACTATATTCCAAGCACAAATAGAGGTGTTCAATACCTCTATAGCAACAAAAAAATCTAATACAGCAACTGGAGGAGAGTCCTATGTGGGCCATTAAAACAGGAGGATTGACTATGCTATGCCAGGGTAAAAAAAAAACCACATATATAAGTAGATAAATACTTGATCTACTTACATAACACATGTATTGTACTGTCCACGTTTTTATTTCCGTTAATTTTATTTAGTAAATGAAGAGAATTCTATTCCTGGTGGGAACCATGTCATTTGCCCACAGTTTGAGGCTAAATACTGATGTCATTTCTTCCCTTATCTTTTTTTTCTTTTCTCCTCCAATCACTGAGTCACCTCAGCCTTGCTTGTAAACACAAGTGAGCAGAGGATCATGTTTCAGCTAGGTAGCTAGGCAGGGAAATACCGAGAAGAGGAGGAATATATTATAGATAAAAAGAACCCCCAGCATGCAACTGAATGGCAATGGCTATTAAAGGGCCAGTGCTCCTAAGGTATGTAATAACTCCAAATCATAACAGCAGAAAAAGTTTTGAATGCAGGATTAGCATATTTATCACTTAATACACTCAGACCAGTAGCTGTTGAAATTTGATTTTTATGGTGACAATCCCGCTTTAAGGTCTACAGACCCTGATGTAGTTACAGCCTCTGCATATACCACAGAGTGAATTTGAATTTAAAAGGCTCCGTTTCCATTGAGTGCGACTTCCAGACATCAACGCATGCAAAATTAGTATTAGATGAGACAACGCATTAAAAAATGATTGGGTTGTTTCCACCTAATGCCAGAAATCGCACACCTTCGTGTCCGGGGAAAAAAGAATGATGCCTGCGGCATTTTACTGGATGACACTAGTGTTCCTGTATAGAGTAACATAGCACTTCCCCCCACTCGGCATGCGTAACTTAAAGACGTTTGCGCGCGTCGTCTAGAATACCGCATCACAAGCCCTGACAAAGGTTAAAGCAGTAACCTGCAGCATACAGAACCACTGACCCCTCTGCACATTTTTCGTTGTGGCCCCTTAGTAACATTTCATATTGCTTCTTTACTGCACTACTGCACCTCCTTTACCCACCACCTTCCCAGAGCCTGCTCTATAATTACAGCCTCAGTGAGAGCTGCCTGAGCATGGAGCGGAGAACTGTTTATTAATGCTCACCAGCATGCAAAGAACACAAAGTGGTAATCACTACCAATATAACACCAACAACGATCCAGTGTGCTGTCTGAAGGAGGGGAGCAATCAGGAGCAGTGGCCCAGGTGTTTTACAGCCTCTGCAACCCCTATCCTGCAGGTGCCAAACATAAGGCCCTCCTTGCCATTTTATGTGGCCCTCAAGACCTTCAAATGTGCTTCGTTGGAGGCAGTAAAAGAACAACTGTACACTGCATTCCTAGCCAGACGATGACAGTGTCAGTTTGAGCCGGGGTACAGCAACAACCCATGGAACCCCCTCCAATCTGTACTCTAAAATTCTTACAATAAAAAGCATACCATTCTATTTATTATGTTCTCCTGGGCCCCTCTGTGCTGTTTCTGCCACTCCCTGCTGCAATCCTGGCTTGTAATTGCCATTTTTATGCAGTGTTTACAAACAAAAGATATGGCATGTGATAAGCTGAGGGGAGCTCAGTCTGTGACTCATACAGAGCCTGCAGGGGGCGTGGAGAGGGTGTGTATAGGTTCTATCCTATTACAAACAGAGCAGCACATTCTTGCCTGAGTGCCTGAGCCCGACAAAGCCATCAGAGGAAAGAAGATTAGATTATATAACAGAGATAATACAGCCACTGTGCTACTAGGAAAGGCTGCAATAAGACAGACCACATTAGAACAGGTATAGGAACTTATAGGATAGAAGAAATAAGGCTGAACATTTTGTTACAGAGTCTCTTTAAATTAGCATGAAGCCCCCTCCTTGAATTTAAATTTCCCTCCATATGGCTGGTAAAAACCAACACACACCTTTCCCGCTCCCACCATTCCCCACATACCGTCTTTCCCTGAATATAAGACACTGTCTTATATTCTTTTTGGGGAGGAAATGTGTGCTAGGGCTTATTTTCGGGGGTGGGAGGGGCTAGACGCTTTGTGTATGGGCAGGTGCGTGGTCTCTTACCGCACCTCCCTTGTGGCTGCGTCCCCCTCCGTTCCTGGTAATTCCTCCGGTGGCAGCGGCATTGTAATGGATCTGTGAGGGCGCCCTTTGACCTTCACGTACGCCAGGCCGGCTCTGCGCTGGCGCTCTCTTCCTGTCATCATGTGCGCCCGGCTGATGCGTCCCAAACGCACATTGATTAATCAATGTGCGTTTGGGACGCATCAGCCGGGCGCACATGACAGGAAGATAGCGCCAGCGCAGAGCCGGCCTGGCGTACTGCGTGAAGGTCAAAGGGCGCCCTCACAGATCCATTACAATGCCGCTGCCACCGGAGGAATTACCAGGAACGGAGGGGGACGCAGCCACAAGGGAGGTGCGGTAAGAGTCCACGCACCTCCCCATACACACAGCGCCCCCCCAGCTAGGCCTTATTTTCGGGGTAGGCCTTATATTTCAAGCATGCTTGAAATATAAGGGAGGCCTTACTTTCAGGGTAGGTCTTAAATTAGGGGAAAGACGGTAGTAGTGCAACGAAGCACTGTATTATATACCTGCTTCAGGGCTGCGTCTTGTCTCTTCCATTTTTCCCAGCTACTGCATCACCTCCAGCTCCCGATCACGTGACATGCATTCAGAGCCAGAGGTAAGCAGGAGACCTGATGCAGCACTGAAGCAGCTAAATATAAAACTGCCCCACTGCTCTATTCTGCATATGAGGAGGAGACAGAATCCAGGCCCCACCCCTCACAGGCACTATAGTTATGCCAATTAATTTGAGACTGTTCAATAAATGTTGAATCTTAATAAACAATTTGGCCAGCAACTTGAGCGATGTTTTAGGCAGGGAACCAGGGCCGGCCTTAGGTTTCACAGCGCCCTGAGCGAAATCTGATTTTTGTGCCCCCCTTCATACTCTTCGCGCATGCGTGCGCACACACACACACACACGCCCATATGCAATTCCTTTTCTCCTGAGATATCTCCTAGGACAGTGGCTCCCAACCTTTTTTGACGTTGTTACACATCACGCCAAATGCTCAGATCTCTGTGACACGTCACATATGTATAATAGGAAAAATATACTATTAATAACCACAAATGGATGGAAGGAGTGCATTATCTTAAATATACTTAAAAATGAAGGCTAGAACCTTTCAGGAATATTAATAAAAACAATCAGTGGGACAGTTAGCCGCCCCCCCCACTACCATTTAGAATGACAAAGAAGGACAATTTACACCACACGTTATAGCCGCAGTGTCCCCCCCCCCCCCCCAAAAAAAAAAAGTAAATGCCCTCAGACTCAATATAGGTAGGTAGCCAGGTATAGGTGCCATAGTATAGGATCTCATGTGTAGGTGCCCTCAATATAGGTTGCCAAGCATGCCCCCAGTACTGGAAGTCAGTTGAAGGTCTCCATCCCCCCCAAAGGTAGCCAGGCGTAGGTGCCTCCAGTATAGGTAGCCAGGTGTTGGTGCTTTCAGTAAAGGTAACCAGCTATAGGTGCCCCCTTGGAAGCCGGCGCCCTGAGTGACCGCTCCAGTCGCTCATATCAAAGGCCGGCTATGCAGGGAACACACTTGTCTTTCAGTTTTCTGTGCGCGTTTTTTCTGCATACTTTTTCTGCACACCAAGTATGTTTCTATGCAGGAATATGCGCACGTTTTTTCCCAGCAGCTGATCCAATTTATAGAGAAAACTGCCAAAATGTGCAGAGTCGTCATGCGGTATGTCATTTTTTTTATTGATTCACAAAAGGGCGCTAAGTGTTAGCGCCCCAGTGAAAAGCCCCTTAGTGCATGCAAAGTAGCTTTGCGCGCACTAATAGTCACGCAAAACTCATCGCGCATAAAACGTTGCACTTCGCGTGTTAACTCGGTGCCCTGAAAACGTCACATATGGTGCCCCCGAAACGTCGCACCAGTGCGCCCTACGGTGCGACCTTTCAGGTGCACTGGTGTGACGATTCAGGGGCACCATATGCAACGTTTTCGGCGCACCTCATGCAACTTTTCGCACGCACCGGTACGCCGTTTTCAGGGCACCTAGTTAACACGCGAAGTGCGACGTCTTATGCGCGATAAGTACTTAGTGCCTTAGTCTTAACCCTTAAGACGTCCAAACTCACTTAGCGCCAGTTAGTGAATCAAGGCCTAAGTGTGAACTAGTCCATTGATTAACCTCCTTGGCGGTAACCCCGTGTGTGACACGGGGTAAGCCGCCGGAGGGTGCCGCTCAGGCCCTGCTGGGCCGATTTACATATTTTTTTTCTTTCAAACACGCAGCTAGCACTTTGCTAGCTGCGTGTTTGCTCTGATCGCCGCCACCCACCGCCGATGCGCCGCTACCCGCCACGGAAACAGGGCATACCCCTTGCGCAGCCTGGCCAATCGCCGCCAGGCTGCGCTATGGGGTGGATCGGGACTCCTTGTGACGTCACAACGCCCGTGACGTCACTCCATTCGTCGCCGTGGCGACGGGGGAAGCCCTCAAGGAAATCCCGTTCAGAACGGGATTTCCTTATGGGCAAGCGGCGCCGGCGGCGATCGGAGGGGACGGGCGGACGCCGCGTGGAGGGGGGAAGCATGTAGCTAGTGCTAGGCTAGCTACATGCTAAAAAAAAAAAAAAAAAAAAGGCGAAAAAAACAAATCATACCGCCAGGGGGGTTAATATGAGTACTCAGTTTTTCGTGCAGAAAACGCGTACGAAAACAGTTAAGTCTGTTCCCTGCCTTAGATTTTGTCCCCTTATGTGATTGAGTTTGACGCTCCTGCCCCATCCCAACAGTTTATAAACCTGTATACATTTCAAAAGACCAACACAGCTGACTGAGCTCCAGCAGAGGCAGACATAGGCACTAGGGCTCAATGTCCTCTGGGGCTCACACATCTGTACCACAGTTAGGGCCTGATTATTCTCTAGGCTCTTCTCCATGTATTTCTTTCTGTAACCCATGAGGAACGGTGACAATTGCTTGTGGCCCAGTCATATACAAGTATCAAATGTTTGCTACAATAATACAGTGCCTACAGAATGTAATCTAGGTTTATGTACTTTTATGTTGGCTCCATCCATGATCTGTCATGATTGTTGCCACTCAAATCGGGGCCCTTGCATTTATCCTGCACAGAGACCCACTGTTGGCTTTGTCCACCACTGTACACCAGTATAGCTTCCTCTACAGCAGGGGTGTCAAACTCAAATACAAAGTGGGCTGAAATTGAACACTGGGACTAAGTTGTGGGCTAATCTCAATGTCTACTGGCCCCTCCCTCTCCTATACAGTTCCCCTATGTCTAGTGGCCCCCCACTCATATCCCTAAACTGTTCCTTAGTGTCTAGTGACCCCCCTCCTCCCTTCCCTATACAGTTCCCTGGTGTCTAATGCTTTCAGGTCCCTCTGTCCCCCATATGGCTTTCCTGGTGATCTAGGGCTTTACCCCCAATATAGTTTCCCTGGTGGGCTAGAGTGGCCTATACATAATGCAAAGGGGAAACCACTCGGAGGCCAAATTGCATGGCTCTGAGGGAAAGATTTGGCCCACGGGCCAGAGTTTGACACTCCTGCTCTAAAGGAACAGGTGAAATAGAGAGGTGAACTTGGCGCTGGAGGGATGTCACTGACTCTCTTTTTGCTCTTACTGTGTTGCCGGGGTGAAAAAGACAACACATAATAGTTCTGCTACTGTGTGCTGCATTTTTCTTCAGTCAGGCAGTGCAGCATTTCTTCTCGGCTTCTGTGTAATAAAGCTGAGGGTATTATCATCCAAATGCTCACAGTGTAAGCCGCACAAGAATGACCTGAATGTCTGAAGGAAGTTTTCGTTAATTTGCGGATTATACGTGTCCCAATTTTCCCAGCACCGTCCTAATTTTTTTTTCTTTTTTGTGCGACTGGCAACAAAGAACGTTTGTTTCCGCGGCCTAAACATCTGGCTGGTATTAATACCTTGTATCATCATCATTATCACATTTAACGGAAGCCTGACATGATCTGTTTTAGCAGCGTCTGAGAACGGGGAAAAGGGGCAGGACCTTTACCTTAGAAAGAGGGAAAAGGGGCAGGACCTTCACCTCAGAAAGCTGATGCTGATGTAGAACATGAAGGGAAAAGGGACAGGACCTTTACCTCAGAAAGCTGATGCTGATTGAGAACAGGAAGGGAAAAGGGGCAGGACCTTTACCTCAGAAAGCTGATGCTGATTGGTCAGTTATTTTCAGAAATGATAGTGGACAGAAATAACTGGTGATATTAAAGGGAGTCTGAAGCAAAATTAAAAACAAAAAACAGATACCACAGGAGAAGGAAGGCTTTGGGTCCTATAGAGCCTTCCTATTTACCTCATGGTCCCCATGTTCACCCGCATGGCTCCCCCGATAGCAGTCTACGATTGGTCATAGAATAGATTGCTCTCTTGTGCTTTGGCTGGGTATTGGAAGTCTTTAGAAGCACTCCGTCCCCGAAAACGGGCTGCTCTGCACTGTACACTCGCGAGCACCTTATTTTGCACACTCACGCGTGCGCAATACAGAGCTGGCTGCCTTTCGGGAGGACCCAAGACTTCAGAAGTCCCTTGCGGCGGGATATTTGAATGGAGAAGCCTTCGGGGGAAAGAGGAAGGCTCTGTAGGACTTAGATCCTTCCATCTCTTTAGGTAAGTATCTGTTTTTCATTTTTAAAATCGCTTCAAATTTACTTTAAAATAGAAGCATGTTTGTGATAGGTTGTGAGGATAATCTATAGAGCACAGAGATTTGTTTATTTTGAGAATGAAAGCGACAGATTCACCTTAAAGGGAACCTTTAGCCAGGCAACTGGTATTGCTTAAAAGGAAATAAATATAGCAGCCTCCGTATCCCCCTTGTTATAGTTGTCCTTTAAAGCCTAACTCCACTTTCATTAAAGGGAAGGTTCAGGGAGGGATTGAAAAAAATAAAAATACATATCCACTTACCTGGGTCTTCCTCCAGCCTGTGGCAGGCAGGAGGTGCCCTCGCCGCCGCTCCAGTGGCTCCCGGTCGTCTCCGGTGGCCGACCCGACCTGGCCAGGCCCGGCTGCCAGGTCGGGCTCTTCTGCGCTCCAATCTGCGCCTCACGGGGGCACGCTGACGTCATCGGACGTCCTCCGGGCTGTACTGCGCAGGCTCAGTAGTTCTGCGCCTGCGCAGTACAGCCCGGAGGACGTCCGATGATGTCAGCGCGCCCGCGGGGGACGCAGAAGAGCCCGTCATTGGAGTGCAGAAGAGCCCGACCTGGCAGCCGGCCTGGCCAGGTCGGGTAAGCCACCGGAGACCACCGGGAGCCACTGGAGCGGCGGCGAGGGCACCTCCTGCCTGCCACGGGCTGGAGGAAGACCCAGGTAAGTGGATATGTATTTTTATTTTTTTCAACCCCTCCCTGAACCTTCCCTTTAAGCTTTGGTAGGATGTATTTCATCCTTTTCCTTCCTTTATCTTTTACTTATATGTAAAGCGGAACGTCCCCTCTGCTCTAAAATATACGCAACAACATAATAACCTTTAAAGTAAAAACATTTCTTAGTTACAGCTGATATAAATCCTGCATTGAATCTGCAGTGTGTCTAGTTCCTGCTTTCATGGAAGCAGACATAGGCTTAACATCCTGTGTTTACAAATTAGCTGCTCTGCCGCAGCAGCCAGCTGACACAGCTGAGAAATCAAATTATAGTTGTGATTAGTCATAGATGAGGGGGAATTAGACAGGCTAAACTCTCTAAATACATACAGGGTGCATTTCTCTGTTTTCCTTCTGTCCTGTGCAAGAGTTCAGGTCCACTTTAACTGTCCCACAGAGGGGCTCACAATCTAATCCCTACATTATCATATGTCTGTGTATTTATCATAGTCTAGAGCAGGCATGGGCAAACTTGGCCCTCCGGCTGTTACGGAACTACAATTCCCACAATGCATTTGCCTTTATGAGTCATGACTGTGGCTGTCAGACTCCTGCAGTGTATTGTGGGACTTGTAGTTCCGTAACAGCTGGAGGGCCAAGTTTGCCCATGCCTGGTCTAGGGCCATTTTTTTAGGGGAAGCCAGTTAATTTATCTTCTGATGATGCCGTGAGAATGGCGGAACATGTAAAGGCTGTGCCTGCATGAGACGCTGTCCCTTCCCGTGGACTTCATCCACCGCCTGACACGTAGCAGGACTTTTCCAATACTGTTCCGCGTTGGCACACAATCATATAGCTTAATTTTCCTCCGCGACTATGTACTATATTGCCACCGCATAGGAGATGAGGCTCTACATACATTCCAGCCATCACCATCTTTGGACCATTTGATGTTTACAGCGCTCTCTGGACTGCATCCATTTTCGCGACACCAGCCTGGTAATTGCTGCTACACATGGACTTCTCAAGCTCCTAATCTAGTGATGTCAACAGATTGGTGAGATGCTGTGGTTTTGTAGCTTACGTCCTATGGACGTTGTTTTGACAGCCGGTTATTTATGATTGGACATAGCAAGTCTGGACGTGCTATGCTGTGTTTTGGCTTATTAATATCCTTGCTGTTTGCCTCATCTTCCTCCATCAATGTGCGATGCCATTTTAGCTGGTTTGTTTTGGACTGCCCTGCTATTCCATTTTTGACCTATACAGTGTGAGGCCCAGTGCACACCAAAACCGCTAGAAGATCGGCAAAACGCTAGCGGTTTTGGGAGCAAATTTCAGAGCGATTCTAGGCATGTTTAGAGCGGATTTCTAAACATGCCTAGCGGTTTTGGATGTGTTTGTGTGTAGCAGATTACACAAATTGTTACAGTAAAGCTGTTACTGAACAGCTTCTGTAACAAAAATGCCTGGCAAACCGCTCTGATCTAGCGTTTTTCAGAGCGGTTTGCAGTGTTTCTATCCTTTACATTGAGGCAGAAACGCTTCTGCAAACCACAAACGTGCAGCAGGAGGCACGTTTGCGGTTTGCTACAATCCTCAAACCGCCGGTGTGCACCAATCTCATTGAGATACATTAACCGAGCGGTTTGACAGGCGGATGCGGCCGGCGGATCGCATCAAAAACCGCTCGGTGTGCACTAGGCCTGAGCTCCCCTTTTTCATCTATATCTGGCCAGTTGTATGGTTGTTTGGATGTGTGGTGTGAACTGGCGAGAGGGGACGGCCATCTCATGAGGTTTTTAAGAGTTGTAGTCTAGATGTATCATTAGATAAATTGTTGCTGATTGTAATCTATTCAGGTAGACCTGTGAGCACTTGTAGGTTATTACCTCTCCATTACGTTGTGTATACAGTTAATTTATCTGTATGTTTTTGGGACATGGGAGGAAACCAGAGTGCCCAGAGGAAACCCTCTGAGAGACGGGGAGAACATACAAACTCTGTGCAGATAGTGTCCTGGCTGGGATTCAAACCAAGGACACAGCGCTGCTAGGAGAGAGCTCTAACCACTGCACCACTGCCCACATTCTGCACGTATTTGATGCTCTATGTGTCACTATTGAACAAATCTGAATATATCTGAAGCCCCCTAGATAGATTTCCCAATGTGGTGTTTACCGCATCCATCACTGTCACCAGGAGAAGTGCAAGGCTTGTTTACGTCCCCATCCAGGGACTACCAGCCATTTCCTTTGTTGCAGAGGGTGCATTTACATTTTATAGCCGATAAAATAAATGTTTCATGCAGTCAGAATTCACCTCCTACGCTTGTACTGAGAGAGAGAAAGAGGGGGAAAGGAGAGAGAGCGAGATAAAAAAAACACACACACACACAAATTGCTAGTACTGTCAGTACAGAATGTATAAGAACAGCCACGAACCAATAACAGTACTATCTTAAGCTATAAATTACTGCAGGTCACAGAATGTGAAGCCCTGTTGATTTTGCTTCTTGTGTTGCACTTGCATGGTGCTGATTTTATTGGTCAAGCTGTTATTTGCCTCGAAGAACCTTTGCAAGGAGATAGTAGCCAGTGATTGGGGGGGGGGGGGGGGGGGGGGGGTATGTTATTTACAGGAGATTTTTCTTGAGAATTAAGAAGCTGTTTATCTTAAAGGATACCACAACTGAAATGTGACATAATGAGATAGACATGTGTATGTACAGTGCCTAGTACACAAATAACTATGCTGTGTTCCTTTTTTTCTTTCTCTGCCTGACAGAGTTAAATATCAGGTATGTAAGTGGCTGACTCAGTCCTGACTCAGACAGGAAGTGACTACAGTGTGACCCTCACTGATAAGAAATTCCAACTATAAAACACTTTCCTAGCAGAAAATGGCTTCTGAGAGCAAGAAAGAGGCAAAAAAGGGGAATTTCTTATCAGTGAGGGTCACACTGTAGTCACTTCCTGTCTGAGTCAGGACTGAGTCAGCCACTTACATACCTGATATTTAACTCTTTCAGGCAGAGAAAGAAAAAAAGGAACACAGCATAGTTATCTGTGTGCTAGGGACTGTACATACACATGTCTATCTCATTATGTCACATTTCAGTTGTGGTATCCTTTAAATGTGTTTTGTATAGGTCTGTGCTGGGCCACTGCTTCCATAAGGGCAAACCAGGTCATATACCCAGGCTCACAAGCTATGTATGGACACCCACCCAAGTCAGCAGTTGTGGATGTTGCTACCTGAGGAGGAGGAGGGGCCATTTACAGTGGAATCCCACACCTCATGTTATAGAGGAACTCCAGTTAAAATACTGTAATAAAAAAAGTGCTTTATTTTTACAATAATTATGTATAAATGATTTAGTCAGTGTTTGCACATTGTAAAATCTTTCATCTCCATGATTTACATTCTGACATTTATTATATGGTGACATTTTTACTGCTGGCAGGTGATGTCAGTGGAAGGAGATTCTGCTTGCTTTTTTGGCAGTTGGAAACGGCTGTAAACAGCTATTTCCCACAATGCAATGAGGTTCACAGACCGGAAACTGCCAGGATCATGGTCCTCACAGTTTCCTGTGGGAGGGGTTTCACCACAATATCAGCCAAACAGAGCCCCCTGATGATCCGTTTGTGAAAAGGAATAGATTTCTCATGTAAAAGGGGCATCAGCTACTGATTGGGATAAAGTTAAATTCTTGGTCACGGTTTCTCTTTAACAGGTCCTCTCCTGTGTCATGCTCATCCCAGACAGTATCTGATGTCACTGGATGTGTGGCAGGTGGAAGAGGGGGTATTATCTTGTGTGAACAAGGTGGCCATTCAGAGGTATTGTCTACTTCTGAAGGCCCATCCCTAGAGTGATAAGAAGCCTGTACTGTATAAGGAGTCAAATACTGCATTATGGTCATCAGAGACCCCATAGAAGGCTCCGTACAGGACTGTGTATTCTTTCCAACCATGGCTGGATTTCTGGCAAGGCCACATAGGCCTTGGCCTAGGGCAATAGATAAGCAAGGGCTGGGCTGCAGGCAGTGGGCTTTATTTGCAGATTAAAGGGTACCTAAACTGAGAGGGATATGGATGTTTCCTTTTAAACAATACCATTTGCTTGGCAGTCCTGCTGATCTCTTTGGCTGCAGTAGTGGCTGAATCACACACCTGAAACAAGCATGCAGCAAATCCAGTCTGACTTCAGTCAGAGCACCTGATCTGCATGCTTGTTCAGGGGCTGTGGCTAAAAGTATTAGAGACACAGGATCAGCAGGAGAGTCAGGCAACTGGTATTATTTTAAAAGGAAAAATCCACATCCTTCTCAGTTTAGGTTCCCTTTAAAGTACTCCTGAACTCATATAAATCACCTGTCACAAAAAGAAAATAATCATATTACTCACCGAGGGCTGGTGCACACCAAAACCCGCTAGCAGATCCGCAAAATGCTAGCAGATTTTTAAACGCTTTTTTTTATTTTTATGAGGCGTTTTGCTAGCGTTTTGCGGATTGCTGCTGCGGTTTTCAGTATAGTAGATTTCATATATTGTTACAGTAAAGCTGTTACTGAACAGCTTCTGTAACAAAAACGCCTGCAAAACCGCTCTGATCTGCCGTTTTTCAGAGCGGTTTGCGTTTTTCCTATACTTAACATTGAGGCTGAAACGCATCCACAATCCAAAAAATGCCTCACCCAGGCATTTTTCGTTTCTGCAAAACGCCTGCCGCTCTGGTGTGCACCACCCCATTGAGATACATTGACCAAGCAGATCCGCAGCCGCAAGCGGATCTGAAAACGCGGAAAAAGCCGCTCGGTGTGCACCAGCCCTAACTGTGGTTACCCACAATGCATAATAAACTAGTATTAATAATTGTTAAACGACACTATTCAAAACAACTTTTATCAGATTTATGATGTACTGTACTATCTTTATTTAGTATTTATATAGCGCCAACATCTTTCGCAGACAAAGTATATTGTCTTGTCTCTTAGCTGTCCCTCAGAAGGGCTCACACTCTAGTCCCTACCATAGTCCTATGTCTATGTATGTATTGTGTAGTGTGTGTATCATAGTCTAGGGCCAATTTAGGGGAAAGCCAATGAACTTATCTGTATGTTTTTGGGATGTGGGAGGAAACTGGAGTGCCCAGCGGAAACCCGGCGCGGACATAGGGAGAACATACAAACTCCGCACAAATAATGCCCTGGCTGGGATTCAAACCAGGGACCCATCGCTGCAAGGACAGTGCACTATCCACTACGCCAATGTGCTGCCTTATTTGTATGCTACCAATGTGTATATTACTAATGTACAGTTGTGCTTTAATAAAACTTTTTTTTTGTTGAAAAAAATAAAACCCTTGAGGGCATATACACAGTGGGACGTTGCTTTTTTAATGCAATGTTAAAGTTGCAACGTGTCTGCGTTAAGAGGTAACGCACTGCAAGCAGTGAGTTACCACAATGCAACATTTTTAACGGAATGGAATTTAATGGAATGTGAACATAGGATTAGCATTGCAGTGCGGTAAGCTGCATTATAAGACTTTATAACGCAGCTCCGCAACGTGGCACTGTGACTGCGACCTCAAAGTCATATCTCAACAAATGACAACATACTGCATTACTTATGTTGCTTTAGGAGTCAAAATATCCAGTAAACAATCTCACCTTCAAGTATGCATTAGTCAATTGTGAATTCTGCCCACGTGGCCACTACTACCACCACCTGATGTGCGATTTCTTGCTTCTAAAAGCAGTAGAGTGTTGTACCGTGTTTGCTTCTAAGTTAGCTAATAAATGGTATCATCCTGATTTAAAACTTCTTGCTTTTACTTCTAAAAGATAAACAAAAGAACTGCAGCAGGCCTGATTTCTGGAGAGTAGGCTGCTATTCTCTGCAATGTTTGTTATAGTGATTGCGCACAAGAGGACCCTGCTGGTGCAAATCCCTTCCTGGTTTTTAACTGCACCACATGTGGTTTGGGGTCCATCACTTTGCTGCCAACCTCGGGTAAGTCCTCTACCAAACTTTTTATCCAATTACATATTTGTCCAGTTTTGTCCATTAATATATGTGCTGAGTAGTATGCAACTGCCCCCACTGCTAGAGACCCCTGAATGAGATTGGCCGCAGAGGATTTCTCCAAGCCCTGTGCAGACAGTACAGATTGCCTTTCACTGAAGCTCTCATCCTCTGTTCAGACACTCAGATAAAGAATGTGTTTCCTGAGAGGTGAGTTGGGAGTCTAGGGACAGTCAAAAACTTTTCAACCTGAGTCTAATACCTTATCTGGCTGCCCGCATTCAGTCATTAGAACAACGGTGAGAGAGAAGAGTTTTTTTTCTATGGACCCTGCCTCTGCTCTCCATCATGCTGTGCACATTTGCCAGATGTCACCCTCTAATTGCCTCCGCCTGAATCCCGCAGTTCCCATTGCTGCATACAAGAACCAGCCCTGGCAATGTGATGTGAATGACAGCAGAAGACTGCAAGTGCCAAACGGCTGTAACGAATGGGATTGTTAAAGGGGAGGTCCAGGGAAATTAAAAATCTACTTATCTCGAGCTTCTGGAAGCCATCCTGTGCCCTCGCTACAGCTCCGGTGGCTCCCGGTCCCCTCCTGGTGAGGTCGGCATCTTCCTGCTCTGCAGCGTACGGCTCATGGAGTCGCACAGACGTCATCCGGGCTGTATTGCGCAGGTGCAGAACGCCTGCGCAGTACAGTCTAGGTGATGTTGATGTGACTCTGAGGGCAGTTTGCGCAGACGCAGTGTGTTTCCGGAGGGGACCCCGGGCCACCAGTGGGGAGCAGAGCTGCGGCGAGGGCACAGGGCTGCTGCAAGGGACTGGAGGAAGCCCCAGGTAAGTAAAAAAAATTTTTTAAACGGCAGCTTGAATGTGTCCTTTAAACAATGCAGGATGTAGGGAAAAGTGCTGTAGACTCGGTTTAACCCTTTCTTTACCGGCCACCTAACCCCCCTTCAGGACCAGGCATTTTTGCAGAAGGCGGGAGGGCGCGTTTGGGGGGTCAGGCAGCCGGATCCCTGCAGGGTCTGGCTGGGCTATCTCCCCCCTGTGTGGCCAAGTGCCCCCCCCCCCCCCTTGTCAGCAGCAATCACACACCTTCCAGGCTCCAGCGACGAGCCGCAGCGGATCCCTCCGCTCCGGCCAACATCTCAGCTCCTACTGCTGCTCAGTTCCGGGTCATGGCTTGATGACCCGGTGCTGACGTCAGACATAGCAGAAATGCCGGCAAGAGCGGTGGGGGCGCTGATCGTCACTGGAACGGCAGGGAGGTGAGTGGATCCTCTATCCCCCCTTCCGCCGCAGCTGTCAAATTGATCACTACGATCCGACGGTGATCGTAGTGATCACGTGATCAGCAGCCATACGAGATGGCTGCTGATCACTGAGGGTAGATGCCAGCTGTCATATGACAGCTTAATCTCCCCTCTCTGGTGCGCACGATCGCGTCGGGACGGTTCGTTAGCGTGGACGTTGAATCACCACCTCAACGTACTTGGTCCCCAAAAGGTTAAAAATCATTTGTTGCCCTGTACACACTGCTGACAATGAACAATTAACTTCTGAAGTGATCTGTCATGTCGGTCATTCAAAATGCCCGGGCACTATCGTGGATCGTTCGTTTATCGCTCCATTAAGCCATCGTTTGTGCTGTGGATTTTAAAACGACAGGAGAAAGATGAATCGTTCATTGTTTGCCTTTAACGATTTTGTTCTCCTCTTGTTTATGAGGCTTTGGAGGCCAAGGGATGTAGCGGGAGATAGTCAATCCACCGGCATCCGCCCATAACTGAAATGCCACTTTGGACTGGCCTTCCCCTTGAAGACTTGATGACAGGCCCTTTAATTTGCGCATCTGTAAATGTTACAGAATGTTCCGCCACAAAGGAACACTGTATTTTAGCAATCATTTCCCTGCCCTGGAAAGAAATATTTAACAAGACAGCTTGAAGCTTTGGGAATTGGCTAATATATTATTTTTGTCTTTGTGTGTGAACGCTGTTCCCCAGCATCAAACCGCGCGCACATCTGTTAATTGCCGAGCTGCAGAGAGGTGTGCAAATCACTCCTGATTGTATTAGCTGTTTGCACGTTTACATCTTTGCTCTAATGAAAACTTCCACCCACACAGGCTGCTCCCGACAGTCCCCACACTTCCCGGGGAAGGCATGCTGGTGTCTTGTGCGTGGTGTATGAATGGGGCTGATGCAAGGGACATCTGCACATTCTGGTATCCAGATGAAATGACTAACGTTACAGGGAAGAATGGCAATACCCCTGCCCTGCTGTAGGTTGAAATGTCGATGCAAATTATATACTAAAGGGTCCTATAAACCTCTACAGCCTTCCCAGTCCTCTGTCTCCTCATTCCCCTGCTATACCCATCTCGAAACTGGCAGGTTCCGGACTCCTCAGAAGGCTAAGGCCTCGTACACAGGGCCGTTTCTGTGCGCTTTTCACAGCGCATTGCCCGGTGAGTTCTACAAGGTATTGATTTTTTCATGTAATTAAATGTCTGGTTCACTTACATCTATGCGCTACGCTGAGCTGCGTTACAAAAACGTAGTGTTGCATGCATTTCTGTAAGTTGAGCTGTAAAGGGCACATCAATGCAAGTGAATGGGTGCGCTTTTTTAACGCATACAAGCACATACAAGCGCATAGAAACGCATGCGGTTTTTATCATGTGCTTTTAAAGGTTTTTTTAAAGCACCCACTGTGAACAAGGCCTTAGGAAGCTGCTCAAGCAGGGACGACAAAGTATTCAACCTTTCGACCTGCACATTGAATAAATCCACTATTCCACAGGGGGGGGGGGGAGGCGGGGGTACAGGGGCTTTGGGGGGGGAGACACTGGAACGAGGACACAGAGAGAGGACTGGGAGGCTCTAGGATCACGATCCTTCCCTCCTTCCCGCTTTTTCTCACTCCAGGTTGCTTAAACCAATGGATGTGCCAGCTATCCCCAAACACCACCATACAATTCTTTACATTTTTTTTACAATCAATTTTCCTGATTGATTGTAACATTTGAAAAATCTGACCAATGTACCACACATGTGTGTTCAATTTTACCCCAATAACTAAAAAAAAATGGCTGAAAACTCTGAAAAAATTGCTTGCATCTCTACATTACAAAATTGTCATATATCTATAGATATAGATGATTATTTATGGATAATCTGATCACTTAGTCAAGGAAGATTTTATAACTGAATCAAGGTTTGGTGGTCGCCACCAGTATAATATATATAACATATACAAATCTGTCAACCCTAATAATGCCAACAATATAAATATCTTAAAGTGAACCTCAAGACTAAAAAATCTACTCAGCAAAGTCTTGGTGTTTCTGTAACAGTTTCACGGCATCAGAACTTTGTTTTTCTTACCTAAGCCTCATTTTTAGCTGCACAGAAGAAATCTGCCTGGGCATTTTTCTCCTTATGCTGTGCAAAGCATGATGGCATTTCTAATGTTGTTGTTTTCGTTGCCTAGCGTGCGTTGCTGGGAGGGGTGATCAGGACACAGGACAGTTGGAACTGTGTCTCATGTTCCGTCACCTCCTTTCAACTAAAAAGATGGCTGCCCTCATGAAATTACAAACATCTGCCTGTTCTTTTAAAACAGGGCGAGTAAGGCCCTTGCGTTCCGATCGCGTTAGCATTCCCGTTCTGCGTTTTTGATGCAATTTATTTTTGCGATTCCCGGCGCTTGGGTGGGTGGTGTGTTTTTGTTAAAATCGCTTTTCTAAGTGCTTTTTCAGAGTTGTTTTTTTAATTCACTCCCTGACGCAAGTCAGGAAGTGAACTCTTAGACCCGGAAAAGAATAAATACAATGTATTTATTCTTAAAAACGCGAACGCAATCACCGCACACAGCTATTTTGTGAGCGTTTTGTGTTTTTCCTGTACCTTACATTGAGGCAGAATCGCCTCAAAAAAGGTACAGACACCGCTTTGCTGAGCGGATCGGAAATGTGATGTGAACTCTCTCGTAGGGAATCATTGCACAAGCGTTTTTAGGGCAATTTTGAAAATCGCCTGTGCGTGAAAAAAGGGCAAAAACGCCCTTAGTGTGAACAGGCTCTAAGAAAGATTTTTTTTCTTTAAAGATTATTATGCTGTCACTTATCTTTTAGGCTAGGTGCACACTTATCAGAAACGCTAGCTTTGCTGAAAAAAGTTAGAAAAGTGCTTTTAACAAAAATGCACAGCCCACCCAAGCGCCGGGAATCGCAAAAAAGAAACTGCGTCAAGAAACGCCCAACACAATGTGAACAAGGCCTCATAGCTGATACAAATCCTGCAAAAAAATCTGCATGTGTCTACTTCCTGCTTTTATGGGAGCAGACATAGGGTTAACAGCCTGTGTTTACAAATTAGCTTCTCTTCCGAGGCAGCCAGTTGACACAGCTGAGTAATCAAATTACACCTGTGGTTAGTCACAGATGAAGGAGAATTAGACAGGCTAAACTCTCTAAATACATACAGGGTGCATTTCTCTATGTATTCCTTCTGTCCTGTGCAAGAAGTCCACATTAAGGTACAGGCTGCGACTAGATGCATATACACACACATGCTTTCTCTAGCACACAGGGATCATCACCTAGGGCAACTGTTCAGGGAAGAGCTCTGTACCGCTCTATCCCTATGGAAGGGGTAGGAGGGCTAATGTCGCAGTGTACAACAAAATAGACGGATGGATGGAAGTACAAAGCGCTCAGCCAGCGCTTGGCTGAGACGCCCCACCAGTCTGGATCTCTCAGCGACACAGGTAGGGAGGTATGTGACACAATGGCAGTAGAGATGCCAATAAGTTCATGCAAATTGTGTTAATTTCATGCAAAGTTTATGTATCCTGCAACTGTTCAAAATTGAATGCGGCAGCTGATGATGTTCAAAGCTACATACATTTTCTTAAAAAAAACAAAACAGAATTTGTATCAACCACTCTGTTCACCTGCCAGCCTGTTCCCTTAGGCCTCCTTTCCACGAACTGTTGATAGGCAGTGAGATGCCTCAAAAACTCTCTCAACTGCTCACTGCTGCCTGGTAACTGCTTGTTGCTGCATGATAACTGCTCACTGCTGCCTGGTAACTGCTTGTTGCTGCATGATAACTGCTTACTCCTGCCTGGTAACTGCTTGCAGAGCACACAGCTCAACAGTCTGTGGAAAGGAGGCCTTATTGTATAACTTCCATGCACTTATTTTTTGGGGTCTTTTTTCTATACTGAGCGTTTATTTGTACATGCCAAAATTACAATAGAGTTAGGCATCAGGCCGGTAGTTTGCTGGGGGGGGGGGGGGGGGGGGGGTGGAGTTAGGGTTAGGCGTCTGGGGGAGGGCTCTATGTGAGAGTAGGCTAGCCATAGTAAAATATTGGTATTAAATACAATATTTTACTATTAGCATGCTACTATCGAGGGTGGGCCCAAAGTTGTTATTTACCTAGTGCCCCATTTCATGTGGTTCAATGCAATACAATTGAACTCTGTGCTTTTTACCGAAGAGTGGATGTGTTGCCATGCGTTGGCACACATCCACATGTGGAACAGCGTGCTGGAAACATATTATATTGTGCAGGTCGTGTATGTCAGCACAGCACACATATGTGAACCAACCCTTGCTAAGTCTTCACCTCAAAACTCATGAGATGTGATGTTCAGGAGAGACAATGCATTGCTGAACACTGTGTCTCCATGGCATCCTTCATAGGAACTGTTATTTACCATGGCAACAGCTGCCTCGCACAGAGCTGCACACATAGCAGCCTAGAAATAGCTACACATCACACTCTAATGTTCTCACTGGTGACACTTGCTCACACAGGTGTACAGCTGCAGAGCATTGCTGGGGGCGTGAGGGGCCTGCACACCATGGCTCAGCCATCTCACCACAGGATCTGCTCTTCTCTAAGTACAGGCAGTACAAACATTATTTCCTGGACTACTTGGTTGCTCTGCTGGTTTTGCAAAGTGCATCATATACACTTGGGGGGAGGGGGCTAGGAGAACCACCACGTTCTTGAGAGGCGGCTCACTGGCTGCTCGAAGTGTCCCTGCTTCTCTCGCTCCTTCTGTAGAGGAGTACAGAAGTGTTAACAGCAGCAGAAAAAGCAGGGCACATCTAAAGGGGGGCACATATGGCTATCTAAATGAGGAGGGGAAGGGGGGGTCACATATGGCTATCCATATGGGGGACATCTGGCTATCTAAACAGCATTTGTACATTTGACTCCACCCATGACCATGATTACATTCTGATGTGAGGCCACGCCAATTTTGTCCAGAAAAGGGGGGGGGGGGCAATTTCAACAGTTTCAACAGTTTCTCCAATGACCAAACCTTCTTGAAATTTTAGGTCTCAGATTGGTTGTAGTAATGACTATGCCCAAACAATCCGGCAAATTACAACGCTTCAAGTTGTAGAGGGTGCTGTGATTGGCGAACTCTTCCTTCTGAGCTTTTTTTCGGTGGGGCAACTAAACCATACTAGCTCCCAAAAATGGAGCCAAGTGCTGCTGTGCACCAGATCTGGTGTTCGGTCATATGAAAGCCGAACATCGGGCTTAGGCTGTCCACCCCCACCAGCCATGATTACTGATATCGGCTACACACTCTGCCGCTGCCTTTGTTGTCATTTGGAGTTTGACTATATATTGCCAAACCCCGGCAATTTCACTGCTAGCTCTGAACCCTGGCTCACCTTTGCCAATAACTCCAGCGGTAACCAGGGTGTTGCCGCTACCTGCTATCTGGTGATAGCCAGAATTCAGAGCCTCTTTGCTGCGAATAGCCAAGCCTTCACTGCTAACTTTGGGCACCTAGCCTGAGGCCCATTGCCGCTATCGCCAATAGCCAGCTGAAAACAGGGGCACCTTTACCGCTAAAGCCCCTGGTTTGCAACGCTGGTACCAAAATTACTCAGTCGGTGCCACCCTAGTCACTAATTACATGGTGGTTGTCAACAGCAGAGCCTAATTTACCGATTGGGCCATGCATGCAGTCTATCTGATTCACTTCACCATGGCCTCATCTTCTAATTAATCTATCAAATCCTTGTTAAACCCAGAAATGGCCAGTCAGAGGGAAAGAGGCACTGATTAGCCAAGCAGCTAGACAATTAGATTGTAGCCCTGAACTATGTATTGGCAGTCAACCAGAGATTTTTTTTTACATGTACAAATGCCCCATCAACAGTTTTGTGAAAGCCTTTAACCAGGTATAAATCACTGATAATCAGTGCAGAAACGGAGTCGGACACATAAGTCTACAGCGTCTGTCACAAACACAGGGGCTCCCCACAGACATCAAGAAGAGACCAATCATTGACTTTAGTTTCAGAAAACCACTCCTGTAAAGTTTGTTGTTGGAATGTATATTCAGCAACAACAGCAACAATGCGTATCTATTAGGGAAAATAAATTACCAGCTATAACTACGGAGTGTGTAGTGTTATAGTAGCAAAGGTCTCACTACAAGTACATCAGAAAAAGGTGTATGGAAATTTGGAAAGGAAAAATCAATATTTAATACCGATACTTTACTATTAAAGTGTAAAACATCGGTATAAAATACCAATATTTTACTATTAGATAGTAGAGATGATCACATATATGCAAATTGTTCAGAGTTGATGCAAATGTATGCACTTTTTATGCAAATGTTTGCATTTTGAAAATGGACCAATCAATTTAAAATTGGGTTTAAATTGATTGGTCCATTTTCAAACTGCATACATTGATCTTCCCTACTGGATAGGATAGTTTACTGGTTAAGGGCTCTGCCTCTGACACAGACGACCAGGGTTCGAATCTCGGCTCTTCCTATTTAGTAAGCCAGCACCTATTCAGCAAGAAGGCCTTGGGCTAGACTCGCTAACACTGCTACTGCCTACTGAGTGCACTCCAGTGGCTGCAGCTCTGGCACTGGTCCAACAGGAGAAAAGCGCTATACAAATAAAGGAATTAGTATTATTATTACTACTATGGCTAAACCTAGGCCTACTCTCACATTGAACCCTCCCCCTGACCCCAATGACTCCCCCACAAACGACCTACCTGATGCATAACACCCCTAAATCCCCCCCCCCACCCCCCCACCCCCCAAATGTAAAAACATAATTTCTCCGGGGCCGCCAAAGGAGCCTATTGAAATAACTGTGTTGCAAGGTAATTTGGCAGCCTGTGGCGCTGGATATATAGTGGGCCCTGTACCAGCACCTGCAGGCGCCCAAATTACCCCAATTACCTCAGACTGCCCCAATTACCCCCCAGTGCCGATATTTTAGAACTGCTGCCTATAATAATAGGGCTGTGGCCAGGATGGCTTACTTGCACCTACAATCCAGAGCTCATCTTCACCAACTTCAACTGTTTATTACCGTGTTTAACTACAGGAAAAAAATAAATAAAGTAAATAAAAAAACACTTTTAATGCTAATGACTGCCATTTCACAAACACTAATGACTGCTATGTCACAAACGTGTCAATAAGGCTTCTACTAAACTGTGAAGTCCATAATGCAAACATCTGATAATAAGACAGCCCTCCTTCTCCCCAGGCATACTGCAGATAACAACCAGGCTCACCTCTCTGCAGGATAGTTCTCAGTGTGTTGCTATTTCTTGGGTCATGCCAGTGTGAAGCAAAGATCTGTCTTTGCATTCAGCTTCAGCATCCCTATCGTCATGGTAACAGCTGGGTAGGCTAATAGTAGAACTGCAGTATATGCTCTGAAAACGCGGTGAGGCAGACATGTGGGATGGATAAAAAGAGAGGGGGTTAAAAAAGAGAGAAAGATGAAAATGAAACTGGGCATCAGGTTGTAAGTTGCAGTGTGTCAAGGCTGCACTCATTTCTTCATTAATCGGAACCAGTGAGGGAAATAGCAGACTGTAATACACCTCAGTAATCAGGTACTTAATTTTGTATCACCTTAAAGTGAACCTCAAGACTAAAAATCTACTCAGCAGAACTGAAAAGGCCTGGTGTTTCTTTAACAGTTCCACAGCATCAGAACTTTGTTTTTCTTACCAAAACATGATTTTTAACTGCATTTTTAGCTAAGCTCCACCCATCAAAGAAAACTGCCTGGGCTTTTTTTCCCTGATGCTGTGCAAAGCATGATGGGATTTCCTATGTTGTTGTTCACGTTGCCTAGCAACTGGAAGGGGTGATCAGCACACAGGACAGTTGGAACTGTGTCTCATGCTCCCTGTCACCTCCTTTCAACCAAAAAGATGGCTGCCCTCATGAAATCAAACATTTGCCTGTTCTTTTAAAACCGAGTGGGTAAGAGATTATATTACCTATCTATTTTAATTAACATAACTAATTTAACTTAATGACAGTATGTTTGTTTAGGCTGAAGTTCCTCTTTAAAGAGGAACTTTAACCTTGGGTAAAACTTCATCTCAATCAGTAACTGATAGCCTCTTTCCCACAAGAAATCTTTACCTTTTCTGGAATAGATCATCAGAGTGGTCTGTGTGGCTGATATCATGATGAAACCCCTGCCACATTGTGATGTCATGACCATGGCCCTGACAGTTTACAGAGTATCCTTGTTGCATTCTGGGAAAAAAATGCTTTTTCCAACTGCCAAACAAGCTATATCTCTCTCTGCTGAATGTTTGTTTACTGAGAGAGCTATGCACAGAGATCCCCTGCCAGCAGTAAAGGTGTTGCCCCCGTGATAAATTTCAGACCAGTGTTCTCCCCAGGCTCTTTTAGCCAGGTGCCCCACCCAGCTAGTTTTGGTGCGCACCCGGCTGTCATCGGCTCACCTCCTCCTATGCTGTAAGCAGAGTTGCTCACAGAAGCACCAGCCCTGCATTCTCTTATCTCACCCCACCCGGCTATTTTTTCACGCCACCTGGCTGGAAAATAATTCTGGGGAGAACACTGCAGAATGTAAGGGCCCATTTCCACTAGCATGTTGCATACTGCATCCGTCTTTCCGAATGCGGATTTCCATTTTTGCTAGCACAGAAATACGTCTGTGGTTATCAATCGTGTTGGAAACGGATGCGTGCTGCATTTATCTGCAACAGGCAATCCATATTTTTTATGCATCGCACCGCAATTGTGAATTTGTATTCAATGGAAATGACTGCATTGATATGCACTGGTTTCAGTTTCAATGTGAACAATTGCAATATGAATTCACGCTTAGTGGAAACGGACCCTAAATCAGGGAGAGGAAAGGTTTTGCGGTGGGCAAACGCTCGCTGAGTAAATCCTATATAATAATGGACAAGTATTCCGTGCATACATCTGTCCCTGTGTCCATGCGCTTGCGCTACTGCGCATGTGCTGCACGGACAGCCGTTGGGACAGGGGAAGGGCGGGGCCGGCCGGGCGGGCATGGGTGCGTGCGCGCTGCTGGAGTGTGCGCGTGGCGAGCGGGTGGGCGCACATGCATGCACGCTGACATGCGGTGGTGACAGACCTAGCGCCCATTTTTAAACGGGCTTAGGTCTACTAGTAATCTATAAATGAATATTGTAAAAAAAATAAGCATTTTATTCATTACATTATTTTCACTACAGTTCCTCTTTAAGTTGTCATCAACAGTTGTGGTACTACTGCCCTTCAAACGACTGTCCAATTCAATGGCAGTTCAACCAAACAGGAGGAAAATCTGCATTTCAAACTAACAGATATCCATTCACCATGAAAGTAGGTGGTGGCAGAATTCGAGTGGGCTGTTTAGTAGTTGGAAACAGGGCGGGATTTGTATTCCTTACCGCCCAAGGCCCACTATCACCAGCTGCCTCTAACTGAACATTTCCACCAACTCTATCCCACTGCAAGTCCCCCCCCCCCAACAAAAAAAAAAGTTGTAGTCAAAGTGTCTCACAATCGGACGATGGGTGACACCAGCAACATGAAAACGTGAAAAAATAAGCCCAAATCCCTGCTGGTTGTAGTTTTCATGGTATGGACCACTTGCACCACATAATACACACTGGCCAATGAAGAACCAGGAAATGGAAACTGTGGTAGACTGCAATCAATGTAAGATGCCTTGCCTTCTGTACTATTGGCTGATGCTGCCCCAGGTCCTTTCATCCCACATCACATGAGTGCCAGACCCAACCGCCCATATCCGCCCACAGCTGCTGCTATGTGCAATTGTGCAAACTCTGAAGTAGGGCGGCCACCAACAGCATCTGGCTGCCTGCTAATAACACACCGTTCACACATGCTTGGTTGCAGCACAGCAAGGCAGCTGGCAGATGCTAAGAAAAGAGTGGTCGGCGGCTAACCTGACCACTTTCATTTGTTTGGACGCAAGTACCCCTGAACTGTGAGCGGGCTTTTAATGTCATTATTTTTCATTGTTACTGGTGCTGTGAATTATGTGACAGCACAAACCTCACTTCTAATTGGCCCCTAGGGCCCCCGCTCTGCCGCACCGTAATCTTCGACCTGTATAGAACGAAGCCCCCATCCCCAGCCCCGTCTCTATTATCCTCTCTCGTTCATGTATATTAGCGGTGTAGTTACCGCCCCTTAATGCGCGTCAAACTCTCAGTGAGCAGGAGAGCTGTGAGTTGAGAAGATTGTGCGCAGCGGCTGGTAAGGACACTCACACTGTTGCTGACCCAGAAGTACTTGTGGGGTCAGTGCCATTGCCGTGCACGTGTCAATTTTAGAAAATGAAATTACAGCGGAACGGGAGACCTGGAGTGCCCGATGTGACGCGAGGGAAATCCTCAGTAAGGGCTGGTGCACACCAAAACCCGCTAGCAGATCCGCAAAATGCTAGCAGATTTTTAAACGCTTTTTTTTATGAGGCGTTTTGCTAGCGTTTTGCGGATTGCTGCTGCGGTTTTCAGTATAGTAGATTTCATATATTGTTACAGTAAAGCTGTTACTGAACAGCTTCTGTAACAAAAACGCCTGCAAAACCGCTCTGAACAGGCGTTTTTCAGAGCGGTTTGCGTTTTTCCTATACTTAACATTGAGGCAGAAACGCATCCGAAATCCAAAAAATGCCTCACCCAGGCATTTTTCGTTTCTGCAAAACGCCTGCCGCTCTGGTGTGCACCACCCCATTGAGATACATTGACCAAGCAGATCCGCAGCCGCAAGCGGATCTGAAAACGCCCAAAAAGCCGCTCGGTGTGCACCAGCCCTTACATTCTGACATTTATCACATTGTGACATTTTTACTGTTGGCAGGTGATGTAGCTGCTGCATGTTTCATGTTTTTTTGGCAGTTGGAAACAGCTGTAAACAGCTATTTCCCACAATGTAACAAACTGCCAGGAGTATGTACTCAGAGTTTCTTGTGGGAGGGGTTTCACCACAATATCAGTCATATAGCGCCCCCTGATGGTCTGTTTGTGAAAAGGAATAGATTTCTCATGTAAAAGGGGGTATCAGCTACTGATTGGGATAAAGTTCAATTCTTGGTCGGAGTTTCTCTTTAAAGCTGAATTATCGCAAATACCTTCTGTTTTAAGAAGGCAAATCACACTAAGCATTGCTTTTCAGTAGGAGGTGTCTTTTAGTACCCTATGCTTTCCTTGTGGTTTTGGGTCACCCCGAGCTGCTTGGTACTCTGTCATTTTTGTTACACAAACTGTACTTCATAATGCCAATATAGAAGTGATTAGATAGAAACAGTACATGCAGGGGCGTAGCAATAGGGATTGCAGAAAACTTTCAGCTGTATGAGGATGTCAAAGTAAAGTTTATTACATTGGAGCAACCCATAAACAAAAACATGGACTCTGAGATCATTGAGTGCGTAGTATGGCGGCATGAGTCATCATGTAATTGCACGGACAAACCTACTGTACATCTGAGTACAGTGTGAAAGAGGCCAAGTGTTTGCCGGTGAGAGCACTTATATAGGTTAGAGCTCTCGCCATTTAACCCAAGAGCCGTGTCTATACATCTGATCCATTAGGCTTTGGTAGGGCAAAAATACCTAAAATACACTGAATTGGGCTTTTAGACAACAGACAGCCCATTTTGCTTATGGTATTCTATGTCTGTTGACCCTCATTCTACATGCAGGTGGTAGAATTGGTCAGTGATTGGTCATTCATAGTTGAAAATGTGTACCACGCTTAAGGTCCTGTTCACACTGTGTGGTGTTCTCAGTTCGGATGCGCAGCACATGGTGTGGGATCTCCATAGTAACATTAACATCTATAGACTTTGTTGTATTGTAGTGTATTGTATTAGTTGTATTGTATTGTTGCCACCAACATCGGCATTACAGTGAAACTCACCTTGCATGGCGCACGTGGGAAACCATGTGACCAAGCACATGTTTACATACGTGTTACAATTATGAATGAAGCCTAATTGGCTACTTGCTTGATAGCTGTTTAGTCCCCTTGCCACCAAAGCTAAGTACAAACATGATATCAGAGTCTTTGTAAAATGAAAGATCAAAGACCAATTTTGCCACTTCCGTGTAGTATGGGCGTCGACAGATTTTGAATACTAAAGCTGGGTTCACACTGGATAAATCTTTGAAAAGTGAAAGATCAAAGATCAAATCTGCAGATAACCTTTGTAAAAAAAATCACAAAAGTCCTCAAAAAAGCCAGACCAAAGATATTTATCTCTCAATCATTCAGATCCATCCCGGTAGATCTGATCTGCAGATGACTGTCCATTAAACAAGGTGTAGATGAGATCTCCAGATATCGACCTAGACTATGAATGCATTTTGCAGGAACTAATCTTTTACACGTGTACAGCATCTTTAGAAAGACCAGTGTTTCAAACCTATGTGACACATAAATTCCTCAGTTTGCAAAGATTTCTATCTGATGTGTGTACTCAGCTTAAAGCAGTAGGATCAGCCATACTATTCCAGGGGAAAAAACACATATATAAGTAGATAAATACTTAATCTACTTACATAACACATGTATTATACTGTCCACGTTTTCATTTCAGTGAATGTTATATAGTAAATGACAAGAATTCCGTTCCTGGTGGGGCCATATCTTTTGCCCACAGTTAAGGCTAACTCGTGATGTCATTTCTGCCCTTTACTTTTTTTATTGTCTCCTCCAATCGCTGAGTCGCCTCAGCCTTGCTTGTAAACACAAGTGAGTAGGGGATCAGGTTTCAGATAAGCAGCTAGCAGGAAAATAAAGGGAAAAGGAGGAATAGATTATAGATAAAAAGAACCCCCAGCTTGCAATTCTTTGGCACGACTACTAAAGGGCCAGTGCTCCCTAAGTATGTGATAACTCCAAATCATAACAGCAGAAAAAGTTTTGAAAGTTTTGAATGCAGGATTAGCATCCTTATCACTTAATACACTCAGACCAGTTGCTGTTGAAATTTGATTTTTATGGTGACGATACCGCTTTAATAAAATAGACTGTGTAGGTATGCTCTTAGGCCCAGTGCACACCAAAACCGCTAGCAGATCCGCAATATGCTAGCGGTTTTGGGAGCTGATTTCAGAGCGATTCTAGGTATGTTTAGAGAGGTTTTCTAAACATACCTAGCGGTTTTGCGTGCGTTTTTGTGTAGCAGATTACACATATTGTTACAGTAAAAGCTGTTACTGAACAGCTACTGTAACAAAAATGCCTGGCAAACCGCTCTGAACTACCGTTTTTCAGAGCGGTTTGCGTTTTTCCTATACTTTACATTGAGGACGAAACGCTTCCGAAAACCGCAAACGCGCAGCAGGAGGCGCGTTTGCGGCTTGGCAAAAACTGCAAACCGCTGGTGTGCACCATCCCATTGCAATACATTAGACAAGCGTTTTTAGAGGCGGATGCGGCCGGCGGATCGCTCCAAAAACCGCTCGGTGTGCACTGGGCCTTATACTACATGGAAGGTGGTAAAATTGGTCTTAGAGCTTTCATTTTCCGAAAACGTTTAGCTCATGTGTGTACCTAGCCTAACACCGTGGAAGAAGTTTGATTCAAAGCAATTATGCAGATCAGATATTCTAACTGCATGGGATGCCTGCATTCTGCAGGTCTAAAAATGAAAACACTATTGAAGCTAATGTTTTCCAGTCAAAATCGAGAGGGCAGACTCTACAATGCTTTAAGTATAAAAAAAGATCAGCATGACAGCCAAGCAAGTGGCATTTTGGAAGGGGGTCAACAGAGGCCACCTTCATAATCATATCTGTTTCAGAAAAGGTTTTCTCTCAGGATAGTCAGCATGGAGAAATCAATATGTCTTCCCTTGTGACCAGCAGTGTGTCCAGAACTCCTGCTATATAGATTCGGAGCATTCTTACTCTCATCAGCGCAAGATAGAAAACCTTTCCGCTCCTATTTAAAGACAAAAAGTATGGTCCAATTACCCATAAGCATCCCCATAATTAAAATATTTTTACTGCTAATGACCTCATCAGTCCCAATGAAGCAATGGAGTCATATTTAAACATTATTCTGCACATTAGCAGCTAATAATTCTGCTACCGAAAAAAAATAGAATAAAAAGGTTAATGGACGCCTGAAGTGATTTGAAGCCAAAGCTTCCATTTGTTTTAATCTGCATTTTTCTGGCTACGAATGCTCTGAGAGGTCCCTTTGGATTTTGAGGACATCCCGAACTAAGAGCAGCCCTTCTGTTCTCAAATTTTACGTCTTATCTTCCCATTTCACGGAACATTTCAACCCAGCGTAGAAGGAGAAAAAAGGAAGACATTCCCAGGCGACCGGGGGATTGGAAATGATTGACTAATTTATGTCATTATTATTATGCGCGCAGTCACAGATGTAGAGAATAAGTGCGGGGAAACCGTCACAGACACAAAGGCCCTTATTCATTTTATGATTTTTCTTCTTAATTTTCCCCCAGCTGATATTTTCACACCTTATCAATACAACTCTCTTTAAAGAGTACTTGAGGGCAGATTGGCGGTGGGGTGATGCAGGGTGAAATACTCACCTGTCCTGACGTCTTCCCTCCAGGCAGGTGATCACTCCTCCTCCCCTTACATTTGGGCCATGGGGACTTTTTTTTCAAACGAGCTGCAGAGTCTCCCGCATGGCTGCCTAGTTGGGGGTGTCCAAAGAGCTGCGGCAGTCTTAGGAAACATGTATGCCACTGTACTGCTGAGAAGGGGTTGGAGCATCTCCTGTGCCCTAAAGATGTTGGATCAGGTATAGATTTAACCCTGTGACCTCATCCAAAGGAAGGGGGTCATAGGGAGCTTGTCAGTAATTTTGGCTTCAAGTACTCTTTAAAGGCTTTCAGAGCTGAACCACGTAGGGAAACAGCCGGAGAAGCCATTCTCTTCTGTCCTCCTCCTTTCCTACCTAAATGCCCCCCGGCAGCCTCTGCCGGGTCGGACATTAGTGTGCAGGCCCTGGCCCGGCTGTGCGCGTCCTACATTGTGCACATACATCCGAGAGAGCACTATGTATGACGTCACGACTACGATGAAGTCTATGAGCATGAGAAACCACATTTTTACACAGAACATATGCATAACTTTGTGGACAGGTGAACCCTATTTTCAAGGAACTTCTGATTTTTGTATGTGAGGTGCGGGACCGGGCCTACCATGAAACCACCTGAATCATAGGATTCATTTGGCAAAATCTGGTGCACTGCAGAGCGTAGATGAGAAGTGACTCACCTCTCTAGGATCCAGCGCCAAACACATGTGATCCATCTTCTGCCTAGACTTCCCAGTCTAAAAAGCTGCAGTGGCATTTGTCATCATGTGACCCAATGACACTGGCGGGTATCGTCATTATAGACACCACTGCAATCATACAGACCAGGACGCCTAGGCAGAAAAAAGAGCCATCCGTTTTTCACTGGATCCTACAGAGGTGAGTCACTTTAACCTCCACGCTGCTTGCCGCTCTGAATTACAGGTGGCTTTGGCTACGTAGTACTGGGGGCTCCTCTGCCTACCTATACTGGGGGTCACATCTGGCTACCTATACTGGGGATCACATCTGGCTACCTATACTGGGAATCACATCTGGCTACCTATACTGGGGGTTACATATCTTACATCTGGCTACTTATACTGGGGGTCACATCTGGCTACCTATACCGGGGATCACATTTGGATACCTATACTGGGGGTCACATTTCACATCTGGCTACCTATACTGGGGGTCACATCTGGCTACCTATACCAGGGATCACATTTGGATACCTATACTGGGGGTCACATTTCACATCTGGCTACCTATACTGGGGGTCACATCTGGCTACCTAAACTAGGGGTCACATTTCACATCTGGCTACCTATACTGGGGGTCACATCTGTCTACCTATACTGGGGGTCACATCTGTCTACCTATACTGGGGGTCACATTTCACATCTGGCTACCTATACTGGGGGTCACATCTCTCTACCTATACTGGGGGTCACATCTGGCTACCTATACTGGGGGTCACATATCACATCTGGCTACCTATACTGGGGGTGACATCTGGCTACCTATACTAGGAGTCACATCTCACATCTGGCTACCTATACTGGGGGTGACATCTGGCTACTTATACTGGGGGTCACATCTGGCTACCTATACTGGGGGTCACATCTGGCTACCTATACTGGGAAATTGGGTGGGGGGGGGGGGTGGCATCCTCATAATCATCATAAGTCTAGAGCCTGCCCAAAAATGCTAATTTCAATGTGAAAATGGTTTGGTGAACATTCAAGCTCATCCCTAATCTACAGTAATGTTCAAGCATTTCCAGTGTGGTTGTCATACGTGATCCAAGAAACCTGTCTTGGATTTTTTGGGGCGTCTATTTCGCTTTAAAGAATGAAACCCTTGGGTAATTTTGGGGGATTGCAGTGAGGTCAGTAGTTCAGCAGCTGTTTGATGACAGCCTTCCGCAGCCACCTATCTGCCTACTCATCCCTCTACTTACCTCGTCGGCCAGTCTGTTTATTTCATATCTGTCTGTATATATGTATGCCATTTATCTTCTTGCGTTTGCCACAAGGGACGTGCTCACATGAAAAAATAGTGAATGTACAATACTAAGGGATTATTTATAATTTCTATAATTATTTATAACTAGCTGATGGCCTGGTGTTGCCCGGGTATGTATTTGGCTGATGTTGGCTCCGCCCACTTTTCCTTACTCTAACACACAATTACTCAATTACTCAATAAACTAGTTTGTAAGGTTTGCGGTCTTTGCCATCAATAATTTGCATTGAAATAAAACAAATCTGATTGGCTGTTTGTGGCTCCACCCCCTTTTCTGAATTTGAACCCCAGTCACCCAATGACCAACTGTACCAGGTTTAAAGGCTTGTGCCATTAACAGTGCAAAAATGGCAGCAATTAAATATTCCCCATGAAAATCAATAGGTGAATTTTGATTGGCTTTTGTATACTCCACCCACTTTTTTGAATATTAATCCCAGTCACCCAGTGAACAATTGTGCAAAGTTTGAGAACCCTGCCATTAACAGTGTAAGAATGGCTGCAGTTTACATTTTCCCTGTGAAATTTGTATTTGTCTCCACCCACTTTTTGGTTATGTCGATAAAAAGTATCCTATATGTTATTCCCGGTGAAGTACTATGTGTGTGCCAAATTTCATTCAAATCCGTTCAGCCATGTTACGTGATTCAGTAACAAACATACAAACATCCAAACATTCACATTTGTAATATTAGTGAGATAATGGTCCAAACTAGTTTTGCCGGCCTGAGTTTTTTTATATTGCCCTCTGTGATCACTGGGCTCACAATAATCACAGGGTCAGGAGGTACGGTAATGAAATTGGCTCCTGATTGGTTCAAACAAAACAGTCGCATGCAGGGGCGTAACTAGGTCCCACCGGGCCCCCTGCAGAAATTCTGAGCGCCCCCCCTGGGGCCGTTTTGGGGAGCTGGAGGGGTCGCAGCATGAGGGGAGAGCTATGGCCACATTCAGCGGGGAGGGGGGACGGTCTCCCCGCCTCCCTCACCACGGGTTCTCCCCTCTGCGCTTCCCTCCAGCATTAATACGAGTGGGTGTGCAGGCGGCGGGCAGCGGCAGTTACATACCTTCCGTGCGCTCCAGCGTGGAAGTTCCTCTATCTAGCCTCTGACGCGACTTTCTGTTTATACAGCCCCCCAAAACGGCCCCGAGCGGGCCCCAGGGGGCTGCAGGCCCTATTGTTATGCCAGTGGTCGCATGCGATAGTTCAGCTAGCAGTGGTGCATGTGCGGGATTGTGGCAGGGCCACGTAGTTATTCATAAAAGGGCCTATGTTTTCAATGATCTTTAGAAATGAATCTAGTTTGCACAGGTGTAATTGTATAAGAATATGGTTTTCTTTTTATCTTTTGTGTTGTTTAGTATATAATTATTTTAGATGTGAATGGGAAAATACATTTATTTTAATTGACTATTATAAAATTTTATTTTTTTTTATATTCTTTTGTTTTTATACAGTATAATCTCATTATCGTAAACTCTGAAATGATTAGCATTCAGGTATAGTAAACTAAATGTCCAGGTCCCGACCAAGCACCTTCATAAGTATTTGGGAATAATGCCTGGTAGAGTAAACCCAGATATAATAGAATGTTTTTTTGGCCCCTGCAGTATTCTGTATCTGGCTATAGTGGAAAATGGGCAGACGCATGCATTCGGAGACCCATGAGCCATGGTCGATGGGCGGGCTTGCAGCCACTTGTAGTCTGCTTGCTATCTGCACACTATTCTGGGCTTTTGTGGATTACCTCAAAAGCATCAGCCGGTGAGACCTGAGCTTTCTGTGTAAGCTGCTGCCTGATTACTAAGCGAATTGCCTGTCATCTGTGACTTGCTTGTGCATGGCTGCAATACTACAATATCATCCAGGCTGCACAGACATGTGGACAGAGGAGCACTCTACTAGTACTGTACCTGCATTAACCGGTGAGACCTACGCTTCCTGTGCAAGCTATGACTATTTCCTGCAAATCCCTACATACTGAGCACTGCGCATTTTGAACTAGCTTAGACACTGTCTGTACTCGCTTGCTGAAGCATTGAAAATAAAAAATGACTCCCAATTATTGACTGAATTAAGATCCAAGACTATAGTATTCTTTATGTGCTTGATTATGACCATTTCTGATATAGTAAACTTTTCCTGGTCTCTTGGAGATTACTATAAAGGGATTCTACTGTATCATATGCTGTACATACAGTACATATTGGACAACTCCACTGAGTCGTTTTGTATGGTTATTGTAACATTCTTTCAAAAATAGGACATTGTGTGTGACTTTATTATAGCCCTATAGATGTTCTACTTCTTGGCTTTTTTCTTGTTCCTCTCCTATCAGTAGGACATCTGATAGACGCCCAGAAACCGAGGCTCACTTGAGCAGCAGAATCTGTCATTCTCCTGTATGCCCACGTTTGATGCTTGACCTTCTTTTGTCTGGTTGGTTTCTGCTACTGTTTGATGTGTTACAGAATCTTTTCCACGTATTCATTACCTGTTCTACAGAGTCAAACTTCCAGCGCCTTCAGTGGTGACACATTCATCCCGTCACAGGCCGTGAACTTGTGTTCTGATACTGGAAAGTGCTCTCTTTGCTGGAATTTTAAAGCTTGGCTTGTTGGTAAAAGGGTTTCTTTTTGTTCAGAGATGTGTAAAGTACCAGCCTGCATTCAGGCCCTTTAGTTAGATGGACTGCATTACCTTTCTGTGTCCAGCACAGAGCACTTTGTAGTGCACTCTATGAAGACACAGTACTGCATTTATTAAAGATCATTACTGTCGTGTACATCAGTCTATTAAAGAGGAGCTGTCAGCCATACTATCTCAGAATGAAAAAAACAACACATATATAAGTAGATAAATACTTGCTCTACTTACATAACATATGTATTGCACTGTCCACGTTTTGATTTTGGTGATTTTTCTACAGTAAAAAAAAAAGAAAATCCTTCTTAGCATTTCCCATTTTAAGTGTGGCTATTTTGAAGCCAATCTTGATGTTATTTCCTCCCTTAGTCTCCTCTGCCTGATTGTGGACGCATTGCCCGCCCTTCATTATAGAAAGTGCATTGTCTCAGCGTGAGAAATACTGGCCAATTAGAGAGGAACAGAGGTGTGGGAGGGGAAAACAGGAGGGAAAGAGGCTTTAGCCAATCAGGCTGCATTAGTCAAGTCTGAGGGGGAAGTAGGGAAGCAAAAAAAGGACAACCCAGCATGCCTTGCAACTTCCTTTTTGTGTACCAAATTTTGAGTGTACCAAATAAGAGTCAGGTAAACTGGGGAATGATCATTTACCAACAAGAAAAGTAATAGTGATTTTAACTTTTGGATTGCCTGGTAAGCATCCTTATTACTTGTTGTTGATTATACCTATTGCCCAAACCTGCTTTCCTTAAAGGATACATGGAGTGAGAAAATTAAGAAACGTTTTAGTTATGTGGGGCTTCTTCCAACCCCTAGAAGTTTATCAGTGCCCACGCCGCAGTTCCACTCTTCTCTATGCCACCGTTACGCCCTCTGTAAGATAGCGACCTGATCTTTTGCACTTTGTGCTTGTGCAGTTTAAGTCTCTGCGAAGCACAATGATGAAAGGCGTGGCCACGCATGCCCCGAAGAACCAGACCCAGCCACAGGTCGCGATCTTACAGAGGGCGTAGCAGATTTGGGTGCATAATGTAAATGGAGTACCACACAAGTTCAGCAAGTAACACACTAGGGCCCATATGCAATTATCGTTTTCTCCTGAATTTTCTCCTAGGTGATATTTTCACACCTTGTAAATGAAATGCTTTTTAAACCACCACAAGCAAGAAAATACTCAAAATTATTTGAATAGTGCATTGTCATCTACGTTTTGGTACCTTTGCAATTGCAAAGTGCTAAAAGGTTATTTTAAAAATAAGTTTTTGTTGCACCTGATGCGACGTTTCCCGCGCACCGGCCTTTGCACGTGCAGAGTTTTGCTTGCGGTACTGTGCGTGCAATCTGATTCAGCTTGGTGCGTGCTAACTACTTAGCACCCTAGTTAGCACGCCCAAAGCCTTTAGGCTTGCTAACTAGAGGCCCATTGAGTCCTGGTTGTAACAAGTTGCTGGGACGTACTTTTCATCCCCCTCCTGAGCGGGGACACGCCACACAATGAAAAAACTAGGAGGCTAAGCATATGGGCAGAGGGGAGGATAAGCATATGGCCAGAGGGGAGGATAAGCATATTGCCAGAGAGGAGGCTAAGCATATGGGAAGAGGGGAGGCTAGGCATATGGCCAGAGGGGAGGGTAGACTTATGGCCAGGTGGGAGGTGAGGCATATGGTCAGAGGGGAGGCTATGCATATGGCCAGAGGGGAGGCTAGGCATATGGCCAGAGGGGAGGCTAGGCATATGGCCAGAGGGGAGGCTAAGCATATGGCCAGAGGGGAGGCTAGGCATATGGCCAGAGGGGAGGCTAAGCATATGGCCAGAGGGGAGGCTAAGCATATGGCCAGAGGGGAGGCTAGACTTATGGCCAGAGGGGAGGCTAAGCATATGGCCAGAGGGGAGGCTAAGCATATGGCCAGAGGGGAGGCTAGACTTATGGCCAGAGGGGAGGCTAAGCATATGGCCAGAGGGGAGGCTAAGCATATGGCCAGAGGGGAGGCTGAACATATGGCCAGAGAGAAGGATAAGTATATAGCCAGAGGGGAGGCTAAGCATATGGCCAGAGGGCAGGCTAGGCATATGGCCAGAGGGGAGGCTAGGCATATGGCCAGAGGGGAGGCTAAGCATATGGCCAGAGGGGAGGCTAGACTTATGGCCAGAGGGGAGGCTAAGCATATGGCCAGAGGGGAGGCTAAGCATATGGCCAGAGGGGAGGCTAGACTTATGGCCAGAGGGGAGGCTAAGCATATGGCCAGAGGGGAGGCTAAGCATATGGCCAGAGGGGAGGCTAAACATATGGCCAGAGAGAAGGATAAGTATATAGCCAGAGGGGAGGCTAAGCATATGGCCAGAGGGGAGGCTAGGCATATGGCCAGAGGGGAGGCTAGGCATATGGCCAGAGGGGAGGATAAGCATATGGGCAGAGGGGAGGCTAGGCATATGGCCAGAGGGGAGGATAAGCATATAGCCAGAGAGAAGGATAAGTATATAGCCAGAGGGGAGGCTAAGGCAGCATATGGCCAGAGGGGAGGCTAAGCATATGGCCAGAGAGGAGGATAAGCATATGGCCAGAGAGGAGGATAAGCATATGGCCAGAGAGGAAGATAAGCATATGGCCAGAGAGGAGGATAAGCATATGGCCAGAGAGGAGGATAAGCATATGGCCAGAGAGGAAGATAAGCATATGGCCAGAGAGGAGGATAAGCATATGGCCAGAGAGGAGGATAAGCATATGGCCAGAGAGGAAGATAAGCATATGGCCAGAGAGGAGGATAAGCATATGGCCAGAGAGGAGGATAAGCATATGGCCAGAGGGAAGGATAAGCATATGGCTAGAGGGGAGGATAAGCATATGGCCAGAGAGGAGGATAAGCATATAGCCAGAGAGAAAGATAAGCATATGGCCAGAGAGGAGGATAAGCATATAGCCAGAGGGGAGGATAAGCATGTAGCCAGAGGGGAGGCTAATTATGCGACCAGATAGGAGGCTGGGGGTTAGGGAAGATGAAGGGAAGTCAGGAGCAGAGAAGCTCGTATGTTGACAGCGGAAATCAGGAATCTACAGTTCCACAGCTTGGCCTGATTTCCTGTGCTCACTGCAGCAGCACCCAGACATGGGCACTGAGAATGAATTGACATGGGTGACTCAGTGCCAGTGTGGCTGCAATCACATCTCTCATGCGGCATGCATCGCTCCTTCTGCTGACTTTATTAGCTCTCTAAATAGACCCCAGTGAGTCCAATTAAACAACTGGAGAAAAAGGGGAAACTTGATCAGGGCTAATTATCAGAATCTCCTCGGGAGAGGCCGCAGCCACTGTTGTCTCTGGATTTGATGTTACATGATTGCTTCTCTGCATTAAATAATTAATCTGCTATGCAAACAAAGGAAGCAGCATAGCGTGGTAATACCGGGGCTGGCCTTTCTGCAGCTGCACTGACAGCCGAGCTACTTACTACTCACATCCCTGCCGTACTGCTCAGGATACGCCACATTCTTCGTATTGGCTCTTAGTCTTGCTTAGTTATATATTTTTTTATTCTAGCCCGTAAAACGTACAGTCTAAGATGGTTGACAAAAAAGCCATTTCCGGGTCAACATTACTGTATGCTCTGCAAGTATCCGGCAAACATTAAGGAATGCCTACAGCGTTGTAAAAAAAATTACATAACTTATTTTTCTGCATATAAGACACTCTGGAGTATAAGACACACCTATGTTTAGAGGACAAAAGCAGGGTAAAAATATACTAAACCTGGTGGCTCCATGTTCCAGGAGCGTCTTCTAGATGTTCTCCCTCCAATCATTGTGTCCCGTTGTACCTCTTGTGTCCTCCTGTGTCCCCATGTGTGCCCTCCTGTGTCCCCCCATATGTCCTACTGTGTCCTCCCATGTATTCTCCTGTTTCCCCCAATATGTCGTACTGTGTCCTCCCATGTGTCCTCCTGTGTCTCCCCCCATATGTCCTACTGTGTCCTCCTGTGTCCCCCATTTGTTCTCCTGTGTCCTCCCATGTGTCCTCCTTTGTCCTTCTGTGTCCCCCATATGTCCTCCTGTGCCCCCCATGTGTGTCCCCCATGTCTCCTCCTGTGTCCCCCATTTGTCCTCCTGTGTCCTTCTGTGTCACCCATGTGTACCCCCTATGTCCCCATGTGTGTCCTTCTGTCCCCATGTGTGTCTTTCTGTCTCCCATGTGTTCCCTCCACTACCCCATGTGTGGCCTCTTCTCCTCCTTGTGTCCCCTATACTCCTCCTTGTGTCCTCTACGCTCCCCCTTGTGCCCTTTCTGATCCCACTTGTTACACAATACACAGTGATGTGTAACTAACACACAAATGTTAAAATGAAAGAAAATGACTGATGATAGAAAGGACCATTGTAGTTTGAATGATAAAACTACATCTTGTGCTTCTAAATTGTGTGGCAGGGCATGTCTTAAAGTGTCCCTCTTTCTTATCTCAAAATGTTGTGAGGTATGGTGCCCCCCTATACAGATCAAACTTTTTGACACTTTGATTACATAACATAATAATGCTGGCACTCATGCAAGGGATGGCGGGCCTACAGGGCAAAAGCGGGTTCGGGCCCCGCCCCCACCTCAGAGGCCGGGCTACCTCCTCTCTCTAGAGCAGGTATGTCAAACCGGTCCTACAAGGGCCGAGGGCCTCACACATTTTTGACACAGCTCAATGGGTCTGAATCAGGAAAGGTGTGGTCCATCAGGTAGAACACATTTCTCTTTTTCTCAGTCCATCCTAAACACTGGCATGGATCTAGCCCTCCAGGCCTGGAGTTCGACATGTGCTCTAGAGCATGGAGGCACAAACTCTCCAACAGCCACTGTAGTTCCCTTTTCCCACCCATAGGGGGCGTGGGTGATCGGGGAAAAGGGTTAATAGACTTATTTTTTTAACCTTTGGACCCTGTGTGTAGATTTAGGTGTGTTTAAATGTGTATGGTGCTAAAGCCCCTTTGAAAACTGTTTTAGAAGTACACACACAAAATTCCATGACTTCTCCGCCTCTGGCTTGCTCCATGTCATTTTTCTTTCCTCAATTCTTGTGAGATGATGCGGCTGAGAAGAGATTTGATGTCTCCAGATGTTGCCTAAATGACGCATGAGAAGATGAATCCCGTGTAAATGTGGTTAGCAGGGACCCAGTATTTTACCTACAAGACAGTTATATTGCTCCTTGATCCATCTTTGCCGTTTTGTACAGCCGCGCATGAATAGAGGTTTCAGAAACTGGCGTCTTGAGGAGCGCAGCAATGTGTTATGCTGCCGTGACGCTCCTGATCATTGATAGGATTGCTGTACTCAGCTGTTACTGGCGGCTGTCCATGAGAATCCGGAGCTCAAGATACAGGCTTATTCAATAAGGCAAAGTGTAGCTGCTAAAGAGGACCTGACGTCTGTATGCACATTTTCTGCCGACTGGGGGCGGCTCCGGAATTTTTTTTTATAGAGAGTGCTATGCAGGTGCTGGATCCAGTGCTGGGGTAGCTGTTGACCTGAGCTGTGGCAAAAAATGGGCGTGTCCATGCACTGGAAAGTGGGCGTGGTAATGACGGGTCATGGGCAGGGCTAAATGTACATGAACTTAGCAGCGGTGTAATTCACAAACAGTAGACATTAACAGCACTACGTAGCCACCCCCACCCCCAGTATGTAGACAGATGTCTCTTGTCTAACCATAAAACATTTTCCATTATTAATATTAAAATCATATCTGCCTTTTGCCCCACCTCTTAGTAGTGCCTCTTTTTGACCTATATACAGTAAGTAGGTGTTCTCCCCTATCAGTATAAACGGCACTATTTTAAATGGAGAGCCCACAATAGTGTGCTATGTTAGGGTTATGCAAAGGAGTACTTTATGTAAATGAATAGTCACAAGCGAGGGTTACAGCTAAGGTAACCCACTGATAATAAAGCAGGTTGGGAGCTTATACCTGACCCCACTCAGGTTCGGAAGTCTCTCTCTCTCTCTGTAGTAGTGATGCTGTGATGCTCGGATACCTCCGATCACGGATTCGACCAAATTCAGCCGTGGCTGATTCAAAATCCGGATAAGGGCCCATTCACACCTGAGCGGGAATCGTGCGATTCCCGATCAAGGCAAACCGCTAGCGTTTTTTTAAAAACCGCTGCAGCATGTAACACATGGCAGTGTTCTTACTCACGATAACCGCAAACGTGTTACATGCAGCGGTTTGCCGGCGATTCGCGATTAGCGTTTAGCAATCGCGATTAGCATGCATAGCACCGCTAATCGCGATTGCGTCAAAACCGCCGTGTGTCCAGTGAATTTTCCGCGTTAATCGCAGGAAAACCACTCCCGCAAAACGGCGACAGTAATCGCCGGCGTTTTGCGATTATAGGTGTGAATGGGCCCTGTGTCATGATTTTGATCCGGATTTGAAATGGACTTACGGATTCGACTCAGATTTTTGCCAGATCAGGCCGTGATCCGGATTTTCCTCTAAAGGGAACCTAAACTGAGAAGGATATGGATTTTTCCTTTTAAAATAATACCAGTTGCCTGAATCGCCTGCTGATCCTGTGTCTCTAATACGTTTAGCCACAGCCCCTCAACAAGCATGCAGATCAGGTGCTCTGACTGAAGTCAGACTGGATTAGCTGCATGCTTGTTTCAGGGTGTGATTCAGCCACTATTGCAGCCACAGAGATCAGCTGGACTCCCAGGCAACTGTTATTGTTTAACAGGAAACATCCATATCACTCTCAGTTAAGGTTCCCTTTAACGTTAATAGCAAAGCTCCCATACATGCTACAATCACCAAAATTGCATGGATTATAAAGGTGATCAGTGGCTACAACTTAAAAATCGAATTTAAAGTTTCCAATGAAAAAGTATTGGTGATTAACCTCCTTAGCGGTAACCCCGTGCTACACACGAGGTAGCCGCCGCAGAGGATCACATCGCCCCAGGACTTTAAAAAAAACCCAAAAAACTGGTGCAATACGCTTTAGCTAGCGGTTTGCTAGCTAAGCGTATGCACAAAGCTGCTCCGGTCCCCCGCAATCGCTCGCAATTACTTCCGGTATACGTACCCCCCAGCTTTCCCACGCCGGCGCAGCCGCCCAATCAGCTCCAGGCTTCGAGATGACGGCGATCAGGATTACGGCTGATGTCATGATGTCATCTTCGATCGTCGCCATAGCAACGCCGGAAGCCGATCGGGAAAGTGCGCTTTTTGTGGGATCGTGGTGAGGTACGTATAGCCGGCGGCGATCGGTGGGCATGGGGGGGGGGACTGGAGCAACCTTGTACATACGCTTAGCTAGCGAGAGCGTTTAAAAAAAAAATTGGGGGCAAAAAACCTCCTGGCGGACGCAGCCTCAGAAACTGCGTATCGCCAACGGGGTTAAATCCCAGCAAAACCCGCCGACTTTAGCAGTTAATAGCAAAGCCCCCTTACATGCTATAAACACCAAATATGCAGGATAAGTTAAGTAGAACACTGGGAACAAGGTCCCAAGGACCTTATAGTTTTTGAGATAATCAATTTTAAAGGTTCAAAGAAAAACAGTATACATTTAAATGCAGTAATTACATTTAATGTATTTACTGCATTTACATGTATACTTTTTCACTTTTTCCTTTTCACTTGTTCCCACTGTTCTACTTAACATATCCTGCAAATTTGGTGTTCATAGCATGTAACGGGGCTTTGCTATTGACCATTAGGCTGCTTCCACACAGGGACGTTACAGGCGCACGGTAGTGCAGCCTGTAACGCTCCCCCAACGCACAGCAATGTAACACAAGTGGGCTGTTCACACAGCCCACGTTGCGTTACGTGTAACGCTGCAGGTTGTAGTGAAAGTGCAGCATGCTGTGTGTTCTAGCGGCTTTAGCCGCGTTAGACTGTTTGCACATGCTCAGTGGGGGGGCGGAGAGGAGGCGGGGAGATGCAGCTACAGTAGCCGCGCACATGGCTACTTAATATGCACTGCACTGGCGGCCGCTGATTGGCCGGCGGGACCACGTGATGCGGAGTGTCTCGCTCCGCATCACGTGGTCCCGCCGGCCAATCAGCGCCACCCTGGGAGACCTTATGCGGATAGAGCCGCCTAACGCAGCTCACTCTACCGTCCTCTCCCGCACCACCATGCGTTGCGTTAGGGGCACATTATGCGACCATAACGTCCCCTAAAACGCAACGTCTTGGTGTGTAAGTAGCATTAAAGAGACACTGAAGCGAAAAAAAAACAATGATATAATGAATTGGTTGTGTAGTACAGCTAAAGGTGGCCATACGCTGGTCGATTTGCCATCAGATCGACCAACAGGTAGATCCCTCTTTGATCAAATCTGATCAGAGAGGGATCGTATGGCTGCCTTTACTGCAAACAGATTGTGAATCGATTTCAGCATGAAACCGATCACGATCTGTGGAGCTGCCGCCGCCGCCGCCAGCCAGCTATACATTACCTGTTCCGCTGGCACGAGTCCCCCGGTCTTCGCTGTCTTCTTCTCCACGCTTGGCTCCAGCTTCACTGAACTTCCTGTCTGGGGAAGGGCGCTCTACTGTTTAAACTTCCTGCCGGGACAGGAAGAAGTGAAGCCTGTCGGACTCGGCGCCCAGCGGAGAAGGAGCAGCGGTGACAGCGGGGACACGTGCCGGCGGAACAGGTAATGTATTGCCGCTGTATTGTGTCGGTCGTCTGGCATTCGAACGCCACTATCGACGCACTCCCGACCCGCCGGTGATTGAGCGAAATCTTCCGCACGGACAGAAACGACGGGAATCGACGGCAACGATCGATTTCGGTCGGAAATCGATCGCTCGGTTATCGTTAGCGCAAAGTTTTCGGCAGGAAAATCGTTAGGTGTATGGACCCCTTAAGAAATAAAGCATTAGGAGCAGAGACATAAGTCTAATATTTGTTTCCAGTACAGGAAGAGTTAAGAAATTCCAGTTATTATCTATGCAAATAGCCATTGAGCTCTGCAACTTTGAAAGTCATGGAGAGCTCAGACTTCTGATTAGGTTATCTCAACTGTATTGTGTTTTTCTTTTGCAGAAAACAATTCAAGACAGGTCAAAAGTTCACTGCTTGTTCTGCAAAAACTTTTAGAATGCTGAGTAATGTGTAAACTGCATGTATTAGAGAATGATGCAATGTTATAAAAAAAAAAAAAAAAACTGTATAACTAAAAATAAAAATATGAGAATATTTATTTTTGCTACCAATGTTCTAGTAATTATCCCTACTACACAACCAATTCATGATATCATAGTTTTTTTTTTCGCTTCAGTGTCTCTTTAACCTTTTGCCGACCGCGTCACGGTGATGGGCGTGGCCGCGACGGCAGCCCCAGGACCGCCTAACACCAATTGGCATAATGTCCTGGGGCTCTGTTTTGCAGGAGATCGCGCGCACATCTCCTGCTTGGGGGGTCTCGACTGTTAGACGGCGTGATCGCCGTCTATTTACATGGTGCAGCGCTGCGATCAGCTGCAGCGTTGCACTGGGGACAGCCGT